>NC_087171.1:8333266-8335766 GCF_035594125.1 Scylla paramamosain | reverse complement strand
TTGACTAGAATAATGATTTTCTGCCCTTTTCTTTTTTCTTTTTTTCTTTGCGCTGTGGAAAAAGACTAAATAGATAACGTGATAATATGCAGAAGACAGTAAATTGCAAGTCTTATGCAGGAAAATAAACGCATTCATGATTATCATCGTCATCGTCATAGTCATCATTATTTTTCTTCCTTTTCTTCTTCTTCTTCTTCTTCTTCTTCTTCTTCTTCTTCTTCTTCTTCTTCTTCTTCTTCTTCTTCTTCTTCTTCTTCTTCTTCTTCTTCTTCTTCTTCTTCTTCTTCTTCTTCTTCTTCTTCTTCTTCTTCTTCTTCTTCTTCTTCTTCTTCTTCTTCTTCTTCTTCTTCTTCTTCTTCTTCTTCTTCTTCTTCTTCTTCTTCTTCTTCTTCTTCTTCTTCTTCTTCTTCTTCTTCTTCTTCTTCTTCTTCTTCTTCTTCTTCTTCTTCTTCTTCTTCTTCTTCTTCTTCTTCTTCTTCTTCTTCTTCTTCTTCTTCTTCTTCTTCTTCTTCTTCTTCTTCTTCTTCTTCTTCTTCTTCTTCTTCTTCTTCTTCTTCTTCTTCTTCTTCTTCTTCTTCTTCTTCTTCTTCTTCTTCTTCTTCTTCTTCTTCTTCTTCTTCTTCTTCTTCTTCTTCTTCTTCTTCTTCTTCTTCTTCTTCTTCTTCTTCTTCTTCTTCTTCTTCTTCTTCTTCTTCTTCTTCTTCTTCTTCTTCTTCTTCTTCTTCTTCTTCTTCTTCTTCTTCTTCTTCTTCTTCTTCTTCTTCTTCTTCTTCTTCTTCTTCTTCTTCTTCTTCTTCTTCTTCTTCTTCTTCTTCTTCTTCTTCTTCTTCTTCTTCTTCTTCTTCTTCTTCTTCTTCTTCTTCTTCTTCTTCTTCTTCTTCTTCTTCTTCTTCTTCTTCTTCTTCTTCTTCTTCTTCTTCTTCTTCTTCTTCTTCTTCTTCTTCTTCTTCTTCTTCTTCTTCTTCTTCTTCTTCTTCTTCTTCTTCTTCTTCTTCTTCTTCTTCTTCTTCTTCTTCTTCTTCTTCTTCTTCTTCTTCTTCTGCATTACCATCATCAACATCAGACACTTCTGAAGTCAGTTAACCGTTTATTCCAGCCAACCCAACAAAACTTCTATCCAGCAAACCTCCTACTAACATCCAGCTTCATACAGTAAATTAGAGGGAGGACCTAACTTTTTATTATAATTTTCAACTGCGCATCTCAGGTTTTATAATAAGTGTCTAGTGTACAGCTGCCCAGAGAAGTCATGACACAAGAACGTTCTGTAGAAACATCTTTTGAAATATGACACCACTGCTAGCGTCTTTAGGGACTCGTGGGGTTTTGGTGGGAGTGCGGATGTTTGAGTATAAGGAACAGTTTCTGCTCGTCATGCCAGAGGGGAAGTAATTGTCTGTGTTTGTTGTGCTGTTCACTTCACCTTCCTCACGCAGCGCTCCAATGTCTCCTTCAGGGGCTGCCATGTGTAGGTTAACTGGCCATTTGTAGTCTCCCTAGTTTCTTACTTTCTTATGTCCTGCTTCTCTTAATAAGGAACGTGCCATTTTTCATATTTATCTTATATGTAACGATGTATTTTGCACACTTAACATTTATTAACGTCAGTCTCGGTTGTCAAGGCAGACACAACGCAATAAAATACTGGCCTTCATGTTTCTGTGTATTATTTCATAACTAACGTCTGCATGCAAACTGGTATTGTGTGTGTGTGTGTGTGTGTGTGTGTGTGTGTGTGTGTGTGTGTGTGTGTGTGTGTGTTCTTTGATGCTGCAAAATTCTACAATTTACTTCCCTGTTAGCGCGTACACGCATGACTGCACAAACACATGCACAAACACACATACATACTCATGCATTAAGTCGGAAGGGCAGAGACCCAGGCAGACAACCAGACAGCGGCTAGACGGGCAGACACACGCACGGACAGATAGACGTATGTGCAGGCAGTGAGGTGTGTGAAGCAGGGCTGCTGCGGCATTGTCGGGATGTGGCTGGTAGGAGTTACGAGATAAGACACTTGCTTTCATTTTCATATGAAGCAAAATCCACACTTATTTGGTCTTGTATACTATAGAATGCGATATATTTTGGCCTCGCACGTGTCACTTTGACCTCTCCAGTCGTCTTTCAAAATGTTGTTCTGTCTTGGTACTGCAGTGTGATGTCTCCAACTACCGCGAGCAGCACGGGACAGTAAAAAATCAACACAAATTGGATCGACCCATTAGTCTGAAAGAGAATGGACTAATTTTCATCCAAAACACTCACAAAATAAAAAAAAATAAAATAAATAAATAAATAAATAAATAAACAAATAAGTAAAACATACATTATACAGCTTTATTAGGGTTTCCTCTGACACTATACTTATCTCACGCACTATAATTAATTCACGATAACTTATTTCCTATTCTAGCGCTTTCTTTTCTATGATTACTGGAATTGTATTTAGCATAACTGAAAATTTAGAAGTCAGTAAGTACTTTATTCGGTG
>NC_087171.1:8310766-8328266 GCF_035594125.1 Scylla paramamosain | reverse complement strand
AATCTGGACTTACTTACCCTGCCTCCATCACCGAGCAGAAACACTTCCTCTTTATTTCCACCATGAGAATGAACTGTTAGCTTGTTTTAATTTCACGGGAGTCTGACCTCAGCTGGTTCCTCACTGCTTGGCCGTAGTCTCGCCCCGGAGTGGTGTTGGCGTGGCTGCGTAGTAGTTAATAATGGTAGATGAGAGAGCCACTTCCTTATCGATTATGTCGTTCATCTTATGGGACGAAAGATTCTTTAATGTTTTTTCTTTTCCTTTCTCTCTAAGATGCCGCAGCAAAGATAGCGGTAAGAGAGAGAGAGAGAGAGAGAGAGAGAGAGAGAGAGAGAGAGAGAGAGAGAGAGAGACAGACAGACAGACAGACAGACAGACAGACAGACAGACAGACAGACAGACAGACAGACAGACAGACAGACAGACAGACAGACAGACAGACAGACAGACAGACAGACAGATACATCAATGCGCATTAACACATATATACATCAGAAGAAAAATAAAAGTAAAAGAGACCATGATAACGCGGTCTGGGAGGCCGGGACGAGTGCGTAAGACTTGGCCCACTTGGCTCCTCCACCTGATCTAGAGGACGAAGTCTGTAAGAACCGTGACGATCCTCTGGCACGCTGCCCAACGGAGCCTCATAGCAGCTGGTGGTGAGCCGCGGCAGACGACGGCGGCGGCGGCAGCGGTGGTGGTGGTAATGGTGGAGGTGGTAGTGGCGGCGCTGTGCTGGTGGTGGAAGTGGTGGTGGTGGAGGCGTAGACCATGTTCCGATTGTGTGTGTGTGTGTGTGTGTGTGTGTGTGTGTGTGTGTGTGTGTGTGTGTGTGTGTGTGTGTGTGTATGTGTGTGTAGGATTTTCTTTATCTGTGAATTTCTGTTCGTTTTTTTAGTATTTTCCTTAAGGTCTGGATCTTAGAAAATGGTAAAAAAAAAAAAAAAGATGGCCTCGACAAAGAAATGGTGTGATTTTACAGATTGGTTCCTTTTATAAAACGCTGAAAAATCTGCGGGTGTCAAAGGATCTTCCTGTATAAGAGACCTGGTGTGTAGGAAAGCGAATGGGAGAGAGAGAGAGAGAGAGAGAGAGAGAGAGAGAGAGAGAGAGAGAGAGAGAGAGAGTGAGAGTGTGTATGTGTGTGTGTGTTTGTTTGTTTATATAACAGTAGCAACGTCAGTAAAAAATCTATACTCCTCTATTAATCAGAAAACTGAGAACTGATCCATCAAAACAGAGCGACGCTAAACTAGTTCATGATACTAGGTGAAAAAAATTCTTCCAGGAAAATGCTGTCACTTTTTTTTGTGTGTGTGGAATGTTTGTGAAGCCGCTAACACTTGCAAATGGGCCGCAAACTTGCCAATGAAGTGGAAGTGGAAGGAGATTGTGTAATTATAACTTTGTAATTAGGGAATTAGGGAGTACGAGAATAAGGGAGCGAGTGGGTTGGCCAAGAGACTAGAATAGTGGACCCAGATGATAGAAATTGACGCAAATAAAAGATTGAATAGATTCACAGCAGATCGGTGAACTTTTTGTTACCATTAATGTCAAAGGAAGGAGAAACGGAAAGTGAGAGGAAACGTAAATGGAATGAAAACGGAAAAGTATGTAATGAGGAATGGTAGAGGAAACGAAAAGCGAATATTAGTAATTCGAAAGGCAAGTAAAACGTAAATTAAATGAAACTGGGAAAGCATGAAGGAAAAAAAAGTAAAAGGTGGAGAGTGAAAACAAATGGTAAAAGGGAAGTGGAAAGTGAAAGCAAAAGTTAGGGAAAAGATAAAAAAGAGTGAACGAAAAGATAGGTAAGTAAAACGAAGCCGGAAATTTTTCAGAAAAGCAAAATAAAAAAAATAGTTTGAAAATTGTAGAAAAGAATAGTGTATAGTAAGTGAGAAGCGAAAAAAAATATGAAAAAAATTAATAGAATGAACAAAGCAAGAAAGGTAAATGAAATGAAATAGAAAAAAAAATTGGGATAGAGTATAAACAACAATACTAAAAAAATAAACATTGAAAATGCAAATGGGAGTGAAAGGAAAAACAAAAACAAAAAAATAAAATATAAATAGAATGAACAGAGCGAGAAAAGAAAAATTAAATGAAAGAGAAATAAAGGCTTGGCAAATGGAGTATAAAGAATAAGAGTAAATAAAATTGAACGTAAAGGGAAATGGTAGGTGAATGAAAGGCGAGAACACGGGTAAGGAAAAGATAAAAGGAGTGAACGAACCGAGCCAGGCGTAAATGTGCGAGAGTAAGGCCGAGGAAAGAGTGAGTGAGCGTGTTGGCTTAAAGCTCGCTCTATTTTAAGATCCAGGGTGAAAAGAGAGAGAGAGAGAGAGAGAGAGAGAGAGAGAGAGAGAGAGAGAATAGAGTCAAGGCATTTACATCGTCACGTTTTTATTTCCTTCTCTTTTCTTTATTTTTAAGATTATATTATATATATATATATATATATATATATATATATATATATATATATATATATATATATATATATATATATATATATATATATATTTACAGAGAGAGAGAGAGAGAGAGAGAGAGAGAGAGAGAGAGAGAGAGAGAGATAAATAGATAGATAGAAGCACCGACGAGTTTTATGTGTGTGTGTGTGTGTGTGTGTGTGTGTGTGTGTGTGTGTGTGTGTGTGTGTGTGTGTGTGTTCTCTCTCTCTCTCTCTCTCTCTCTCTCTCTCTCTCTCTCTCTCTCTCTCTCTCTCTCTCTCTCTCTCTCTCTCTCTCTCTCTCTCTCTCTGTCTCTCTCTCTCTCTCTCTCTCTCTCTCTCTCTCTCTCTCTCTCTCTCTCTCTCTCTCTCTCTCTCTCTCTCTCTCTCTCTCTCTCTCTCTCTCTCTCTCTCTCTCTCTCTCTCTCTCTCTCTCTCTCTCTCTCTCTCTCTCTCTCTCTCTCTCTCTCTCTCTCTCTCTCTCTCTCTCTCTCTCTCTCTCTCTCTCTCTCTCTCTCTCTCTCTCTCTCTCTCTCTCTCCATCAATACCCAGCACAACATAAACAATCATAAATTTTGCTCATAATCATGTCAATGCATACAATCAACATTATTTTATTTTGTTCTCTGCTTACTTTTTTTTCTTTTTTTTTTTTTTTTACGTTCTCTTCTCCCATGAGTTAAAAAAGATAAAATGCAAAATCTCAGTTAATTATTGAACTAAATCGACAAGACAGAAAGGTTGGCTGACATTCCGACGCAGTCACGTAACTCCTGGCAAAGGGCGCGATGCAGGTGTGTTTCATAAGTTTGGCGTTGTGAGTGCACAGGTGAGTCTTATACTCGTACCTGCACGGCGCAATATGACCTCGTTGTTTTGGCGCCTATAAGTGAGTCAAGGAACTTTATACCTTCAAACCATTGTACCTTTTTTTGCATAAATCAAAACTGTTCATTGCTACTGTTGTTGTTTTGCTGGCATTGTTATCGTTATTATTACTATTCTCGTCATCGTTGTTGTTGTCGTTGTCTTAGTCGTGCTGGTGGTAGTGGTGGTTGTCGTCATTCATCATTGTTATTTATCATTCATCATCATCGTCATCATCATAGCTTCCCACTTGAAGAACCAAAGAATGTAAAGTTCATAAATTTAAGACGTTATACACACACACACACACACACACACACACACACACACACACACACACACACACACACACACACACACGTTTCCGTGGCCAAATCAGGAGTCATTGGGCGAACTTTTATGCAGTGTAGTCCCTGCTCATCCAGCAGTGATTAGGCTCCTGGAGTAAGTCGGGAGCTATAACCAGCTGCTTATGGGGGAGAAATAAACTCCTGAGAAAATACACGGGGCTGCCTGATCATCGCAGCCCTGGTGTTCCAGGTTGGTCGGCGCCAGGTGGCAGCCAAAGTATCGCAGATTAATATATTTTATTGAAGGTTAATATGTACTATAATATGTACGTTAATATATAAGTTGTTATGTAATATATGAACATTTAGTCGATAAGGCTGCCAAATAAATAAAACGTAATTATTTTCATTATTATTACGCACACAAAAAAAAGTAGGAAAAATTTCTCAACACATGCTGGAGTCAGTTGCCTCACTTTATGGTTTCACAGTTGGAAAATAACTCAAATAAAATTAAACAAAATAAAAATCATCCTTGCGTAGCATAAAACAAAACCTAATAGATATTTTTCATTCCTAAATTTTTCCGATCACGATATTTGTCCTTACTGTATCTTTTCATTAATCTTTAGTAGTTGCTGTTCCTTTTATAACCAGTCAGTCAGTCAATCAATCAATCGTTCTTTTAGCATGTGAAATCTTACAGCACAGACGCTTGAACAACAAGAACATCCAAACCCAGCACACCTCTTCTGTGGTGAGCAAAGTGCTTGGATGGGCGACCCCTGAATTAAGATCGATATCAGCCGAAGCTCGTGAATGGGTTCTGAATGACGCACAGATAAGCACGATAAGCCAGTGAGTGTGTGGAGGTCGAGGGCATATGGGATCATTGCATTCATAACTCACAGAGGGAGGAGATGGATGAACGAAGAAAACTGATTTTTTTGTCTTTTTTTCCTCTTTCAATGGGAGGAATAAATTATTCTTTATTGGGGCCTAATGAAGGAAACTGCTCATTTGTTCTTGTTTTCCTCTTAAATATTTTCATTTTATATTTTTCCTTATTTTATCAGCAATTCTATTTGAACTGTGTGTGTGTGTGTGTGTGTGTGTGTGTGTGTGTGTGTGTGTGTGTGTGTGTGTGTCTAAGTAAGAGAGAGAGAGAGAGAGAGAGAGAGAGAGAGAGAGAGAGAGAGAGAGAGAGAGAGAGAGAGAGAAAGTGAAAGGAAGAAAAAAAGATAATTGAAATGCACACCGGAAGAAAAAGAGAACCTGCAAAAAATCAAAATAGGAAAGGAGATTTGAATAAAAAAAACAAAACAAGAACGAGTCATGAAGGGGAGAGGAGAAAGTGATGGGAGGAAGGG
This sequence comes from Scylla paramamosain, assembly GCF_035594125.1. Lineage (NCBI taxonomy): Eukaryota > Metazoa > Arthropoda > Malacostraca > Decapoda > Portunidae > Scylla > Scylla paramamosain. The sequence continues at coordinate 8,323,271 of NC_087171.1, read as the reverse complement.
GAGAGGAGAAAGTGACGGGAGGAAGAGAGAGAGTGAAGGAGTAAGAAGTAAGGGAAATGTGAGGGCGAGACAGCAAAGCCACATTAAGAAAGAGCGAGGTGACCGTGGCGGACATTACTGCTCTGCCGGATAATGAGGTGGCCGGAGACGCACAGGACGAGACTAATAACACAACTTGCCTCGCGCTCTGGGACGTGCAGGTGGCGGCAAGAGCAAATTAGAAACAAAAGCTAATTTACTGCCTTAGATGAGCTCGCACACCCCTGCCTAGAAGCCGTTGGTTTTAGCAGGTTAAAGTCAAGAAAACATTTGCTGATTTACTTGGTTAAATGGCTGTTTTTTGAAGAAGCTATATCAGGAAGCATTAGAAAGGGCAGGGAAACTTTGCTTATGAGAAATGTAGTTGTTTTTTTTCTTCCATGCACTCCTATTATTATTATTATTATTAAAAGAAGCAGAAAAAAATCCGGAAAATTTTGCTAATAAGAAAGATGGCTAATTTTTTTTTATTTTTTCCATATAATGTGCTTAGTATTCTCCTTTCCTTGAGGCGGTTGTCATAGCAAAAAAAAAAAGGAAAATTTAAGGAAAATGCACTCCTATAGATTTTTTCAACTTCCTCTCGGTGCATCTTTATTTATCTGTTTATTTTTTTCTTTTCTTTATATTCATTTATTTACTTATTTTCCTCCTGTCCCAGCTAGAGTAAACAGTGAATGAGGAGAAACCTTCGCCTTTACTATCTTTCCTGGCTTACATTAGATAGGAATAGACAGGCAACCGTCAGAGGTGAGTGAAGGAGATTTGAGAAAGACGAGTTCTGGCACTGGAAACACAGAGGTTAATTGTTAATACTGGTAATAATGATGGTGATGCATGAGAAACCTAGTATATCTAATAGGCTCGTCAAGGTTACATCACGCACGAGTATATCATTAACATCTGGACGACGAGAAGGACAGACGTGCGGTAGACAGGGATCAGATTGCGCAACGCTTAGAGGTCATACTTTCCCAACCGTCATTAGTATTTCAGTAAAGGTTTGAGTGAAATCAGGTAGGGAATTTAGACTGGTGTCCTTAAAGTAGATGGGATGCTTGAATGTAAGGTCCCATCTCGCCCACATCAAGAATTACCGCGTTCTGGGGAGACTGTAAAGACAACAATTGACCTCCTCGAGTGTGGCGACCTGGCAGCCGATTATAAAAAAATCTATGGTGCTGTGAGCCTGTGTGGGTAACCATAGAGTCAATCTCGAGACACGGGGTACAGAGTTCGTAGGGTGTAGATTATCTAGGGCGTGAAGAACGTGTTTTCGTATTCCTTGTGTGTCGTAATAGGCAACTCAAAGGGACGGAACGCTGAGGCTGAAGATCCCCTGCTCTGTATGTTTGTTCCTATGACAACGGGGTAGAGAGGGAAGGGGGCTTCATTTCCATCTGATGCAGGTTTTTTTTTTTATCCTAGTTATTCATCTTACCTCTGTTGAAAGCGGATGTCAACTCGTATAAATGGACAGAAGAGTGGAAGATATTCCTGGCCACTTCTCTGAGTTTCTATTTCTCACTGAAAACTTCCTCTGTCTTTTTCACTTCAGTTTCCCGTGTGACGTTTTTGCCCTGCCATTTGTTTAATCGTATATCTTTTTTGAACTCTTGTAAGCTTTCACTGTAGAATATCTGTAGCACCCATTTTTATGTTGAATTAGATACAAGAAGAGTTGCTGAAGGTGGGCCATTCTTTAATACTTCCAACATTCAAGCCACCGCAAATACAAGTCTTTAAAATATTGTAAGAATTATACAAAAAATGTCTACCAGTATAAAAGAATTATAAAGAACTCCAAGAAACAGTTCGTGACACTACCTTATTCTGCCAGCGCACTCCGTACCATGCTGCTTTCCTTCATATTTCAGATGCATAGACTAGATTTTACTCAATGCTTGCTTGAGGTAAACATTTCCTTGGGATCGAGTGAAACAAAAGAAGACTCGGTATGGGATAAAACACAAATGTATGTCTCTTGTGCATCTAGAAAAGATGTTGCTGGAGAAATGCTCTTTCATGTCCACTTTCTTTGTTCTGCTTTCGTGTGTACCTTTTCTTTTTTTATCGATACATCACTCTCCATTTTTTTTTATATATCATGAAGACCAACCTAGAAAGAAAAAAAGGGGGAATCACTTTCATGGAGATGGTTCCTCTGATCAGTGTATTGTAATTTCTGAATGTTCAAAAAGTTTTTTTTTTTTTTCAATAGGAACACCGAATTTCTTTTCTTCCAGCCTCCCTTTAATACGCAGCTAAACTATTTTACTTACACCGCGTTCTACACCAACACCGAGGGAACTAATTCCCCTCGTCTTGTCACAGAGACTGTGAAAACTGCAAACAAGTGTTGTCATCACAAGAGATAACAGAGCGCAGGCTGCAGGGTACGACCGGAGAGGTTTCCCAATGAATGTTGTAGTATATAGAAAAGGTTACTACCAGTCACAACCTTATTGTAACTGAAAGCTTAGCAAGTATTTTCAATTAATCTCAAAAGCGTTTAAATGGAATGCTAAAGGTCATATATATATATATATATATATATATATATATATATATATTATATATATATATATATATATATATATATATATATATATATATATAATATATATATATATATATATATATATATATATATATATATATATATATATATATATACTTTTTTTTTATTTACACCATTTTTTTTTTTTTTTTTTCTATGTTAAGGAACCGTCTTGTGCAGCTCCATTGGCTCTCTGTGGTCTTCTTATAGTCTTGTGTCAGTCTGCTGTCACGTGTGCGTCTTCAGTTATTCCTGTCAATCAAGCCATCCGTTCCTTCCTTTTCTTGTATCTCTTACTAGAACTCATCTCCAAAACACGCCAGAAAATGACGACTGTGTTTCTGTTATTATACTGCGAAAGAATTAAGTGCCTATATATCTCCTCTCCTCCTCCTCCTCCTCCTCCTCCTCCTCCTCCTCCTCCTCCTCCTCCTCCTCCTCCTCCTCCTCCTCCTCCTCCTCCTATTCTTATTCCTATTATTGTTATTTATCATCATCATCATCATCATTATCATTATTACCACTATTTGCGTATTTTCATAAGAGGTCGCTTTTGCTTATCAGCGTCATTGATTCTTCCCAATTAATCTTTCTCATGCGGATCCCTTGTTTTATTGTCATCCTACCTTAATGTTGGCTTTCCTTGCCTCCTTCTCCCTCTCATCTCCATATTCATCATCCTTCCCTAAACGTGATTATCTTCTCTTTTCATAACATCCCCATATATGTCTGTTACTACTAGAAGCACTAACAGTAATAAGGAAGTCACGCATCCTCTCCTCTCTGCATCAATTCTACATCCACGTGCTGCTCCGGGTGCCACAGACTCACCAGTGTTTTGTTATTTATTCACCGTGATCTTTTCCTCCGTACCCAGTGCCCTATTCACTCCTCACTGGCTTGGCGACAAAATGCAGGCCTCCGTTTTTTATGCTCCGCTTGACACATGACGGCCCAGCAGGAAATGTTGACAGAAAAACACCTCGGTACAAAATATACATAACTTGTGTGGAGTTGCCATGCATCCAACCCCTTCCATTGCAAAACTCTCACGCTCATGACCCCTGGGGAAGGTGTGGGGCTCAGTGTAAGGTGAAGGAAATGTTCTTCGTGGCTTTGCGTTTCAGAAAAAATAAATAAAATCTTATATATATGTTATTTTCTCATTTCGTATTACAGTAAAAATCACACAGAAAATCATGGAAATTAAAGTGAAATGCTGTAAAACCAATTCAGAACACGCATAAATAATAAAAAAATGAAATTGAAAAGCATCGAGACTGATACAGCACTACTGTAAACTACAGTAAAGAACAGTCAGAAAATATTCAAATATGACTGAAATTTGAAATTACAAACTGTATCTTTTCAACTTGAGTTACTCTTTATTTCCAGAAACTCCTCCACTTCCTCAACAACATGGCGTCAAGTGGAATAACTTTGCGAGAACATTATTTTTGTTTTCTTCCTTCAGTTCCATGGCTGAAGTTGTGTCTCGGCAGGGAAGGTATGTAGAAGAGCAGGAGTCAATCACAAATGTTTTCTTTTTGGAATAAGACACTTCCATAACCAAACTGACCAACAATCCCATTAGAATCCTCTTATATTCTTTATTTTTCCTGAGAGAGTCAATTCAAAGTCTTTTCCTTTACTTTTGTATCCTCTTGTTTAACCTCCACCACGTGAATAAGAAAAACGAGTAGTATATTATACTTTGCCACGCTAGATGACTGTTCTTAAGACACAGCCAAGCATCCAGCCTCGTGGTCTCCATCCTGCGTCTTGATGGGTCCCCTGATGCCCTTTCGCTTCCACACCCCAGCGAGTATGGGAGGCACGCAAAGCTTCGCACCCCGCATCGACTAAGGTCAGGGAGCGGCGTGAGTCAAGAGCTGGTCGAAACAAAATCAGGGAATTAAGTGAACTTCCTGTCGTGGCGTGGCATGGCGTGATGCGGCGCGGCGTGGCGTGCGGTGGTGTCATTGAACTTACGCCACCAGTTCCTCTATTTGCACTCTACTTCACTAATGCAAAACTCAACCAGCATTTTCATTCTTTCATCCTTTTCAGTGTAAAACTCTGGTACTCACTGCTCATCTTTCTTTCCCCCCTCCTATGACTTACACTATTTCAGATTATCTAACTAAATTGGCCTCTGATTTGGAAATCTTTGGATTTTATTTAGTTATATATATATATATATATATATATATATATATATATATATATATATATATATATATATATATATATATATATATATATATATATTTTTTTTTTTTTTTTTTTTTTTTTTTTTTTTTTAAGGAGAAAACGACAACTGTGGTTTCTTCTATTTTATTTTTCTTGTGTTCTTTTGCTTGCCTCCTTTTCAAGTAAAATATGCTAGAAGGCAGAGGATGTGAGAAGGATTGCACATATGGTTTTGCCATGTTTCCTGATGGGCAGAGCGGGTGAGCAGGGCGGCAGTCAAGGAGAGGAAGTGTCCACAGGCCGCCGGAATAACTGTCCTGTGGGTGCGTCGTCCCAGCGAGATCATATGAACGTAAAGTTCAACCTTTGCAGGACTCGAGGGTCCGGGAGTGACGTCATGAGGGAGGGCTTGCTGCGCCCTTGTCCAATCACACCCAAGGACTCCAGGTCTCCATAAAGTCATGACGTCACACGAAGGCGCCTCACGTAGCCTGCCTTAACCTGTCCCCTTCTTCGCCTTCAGCCTTCTTCCCTCGGCCGTGAGCTAAACCAGTCCTGACTCAGTGCAGCCCCTCAGGAAGTCCTTTGTGACTGCTAGCACGGACTTATTTATTGATTCTCTGGTGCCTTTCTTTCATGCTTTGGGTAAAAGTTCTTTTTTTTTCTCTCTCTCTGTGAAGCATTGGGTACTTTGACTCGAAGCCTAAAGGTGTGTGTGTGTGTGTGTGTGTGTGTGTGTGTGTGTGTGTGTGTGTGTGTGTGTGCGCATAAAGCTCCCTCGCTAAGAGTGTCTGAGTTAAGCTCTATATTCATAACATTCTGACGTCTTTTCTCGAATGCTTTCAATAGATTTTTTTTGGAACCTGCTAGAGTTTTCAATTATGTTTTCATATTTCTCTCCATACTGTATTTGAACATGGATTCTGGAACATCAACAGGAAAAACACCAATGAAAATCCGACTAATTACCTCTGTGGCCTCCGAGAACAGTCTTGACGAAAGAACAAAGCGTTTCAGGATACGGGCCAAGTCGGACCTCAGGGAATTCATTGAGGCTGAACCGTCCACGTGTGTATTTAGAATACATGCTTTGATTGAGTTTTAAGTAATTTTCCTTCGCTGAACTGCACACATTTAGGGAAATAATATTAGAAAAAGATATGAGTTTTTTAGTTTGATTGATAAGTAATCAGGTTGATAGTCAACGGAGGGAAGTAAACAGACGGATCGACAATTTGATTTATGCGCACGTACGTCTTTTGAGGTGTGAGGGAAGTGTCAGGCGACGACGAGCGATGGGCGCGGCACACAAATAGTTGCTGACCTCAATATGACGCAGCACAAGCCCGTGCCGCCCCGGCCCTAAGCCTCTTCCTGCACTTAACACATACTCGACGTAGTGTTAAATCGAGCACGACAGAAGGGGAGAGTTTTATAGTCAACATTACTACGCGACTCCTCAGCAGCTGCGAGGGTTTGGAGCAGCAGGTGTGCGGCGTCGCTTCCTCGTCCTCCTCCTTGGTTTTCACTCGACTGAATCCGCTCGTCATGGGGAAGAAAAGGCGACGAGGCAACGCTTTAGGAGTTGATTGGCTGTCTCGCTTCTCGTCGTTTCAGGTTGTAAACACACGCGGCGGAGGAAGGAGGGAAGGTGGGGGAAGTGTTTGTCTCTTAATGACTCAGCATTGCTACACTGAAAACCTGAATCCATCCCACGTGCTACGCTCCATTGAAGGCGAGTCGATGCCGTAGCCGCCGCCGCCCCTCCTTGTAAAAATACGCCACCCACCTTCCTTTCTCCTGAGTACTTGGGACGGAAATCGTAGTGAGGTGAGATAAGAGAGAGAGAGAGAGAGAGAGAGAGAGAGAGAGAGAGAGAGAGAGGAGAAGCCATTTACTTTAATATCTGTTGTAATCAGCGAGAAGCATTTCCTCTTAGCAAGGTGTCTTTCCCCTATTTCCCTTTTACGGAGGCGCTGGAGTGGTGAAGCTTTACGGAATTACCATCTGGGATCAGTCCCTCAAGTGTCTTCATTTAAGGGTGAGCTTAGGTGGGAAAGTAGGTTATGGTTATTTTCCGTGTGTGTGTGTGTGTGTGTGTGTGTGTGTGTGTGTGTGTGAAGAAAGAGAAGGGAAGAGAGAAAGCGTCCCTCACGAGGCAGATAAGAAGCCTCATTGAGTCCCGCCGAAGGTGTTTAAAGAAGAGCTGCCCCGTGTGACACCTCGGGCCGGGGGCGATGAGCGGCGCCTCTGAGGTGGCCAGCTGTTTGTTGACGTGAGTGTCTGTCCGCCTTGTTGTGTCGGCCTAGTTTTCACTGTCACCGTGAAACTGAAGACACTTGAGATCTCTTTCTCCGCCTCTCAATGGACCAAGCATCTGCCTGCCTGGTGTTGCTTTATGCATGTGAGGGAAAACAATCCGCTTGTCATGTTCGTACAACCATTAGACTGTTTCATCGTCGCTAATAGGGAGAACTCCACACAGTGTTGTTTTGTACGTGATATTCGATATTACAATATCACTTAAGGGTCCTTAAACATCATTCCTCACTGGTATGTGTATTTTTTCCAACCTTTAAGACTCCTGGTGACATTTGTTGTGCATTATTATGAAATTAAAACTCTTGACATTACCGTTGACTTACGAAGCAGACATCCGTAAGCCCTAGATTGCACTCAGATTGCAGTAAGGTAATCAATATCCTGTGTAAGGACACCACGCGGAAGTGGCGCTCCAAGGGCGTTTGAGCGACGGTCGCACCAAGCTGCCAACCCCACTTCTCAAGGCATCATCCGCTATAAGGTCGTCTTCACGCGCCGGTAAACTCCCCAAAGTTTTCCCTTCCCAGGACGCCACCGAGACACGTAAGAACATAATAACGTAAGAACATAATGGAAGCTACAAAAACCCACCAAGCCTACTCGTGGTCGTCCCTGTGCAAAAGAAACATACCCACCTATCATTCTTATCCATAAATTGATCTCATCTTTCAAAGCTCCCTGTTGACTTAGCACTAACAAATACATTACTGAGTCTGTTCCAGTTATGCACTACGGTATATGTGAACTAATTCAACTGGTGGTGATTTTGGTGGTGTAGGTGGTGGCACGAGTGAGGATAATGGTGGAAGTAATGATAATACAAGTCTAGATAGTAGTGGTTAGCTAATAGCAGTAGTGATGGTAGTAGTAACTTATTTTTTTCCTCTCTCAGTTTTTCCAGTAGTAATCTACATTGCCTAACTTTTAATAACAATGCCACATGGAGGGTTATGTATATGGAGGTGGAAGAGATGGAAGGAAGGAGACGAAAAGGGAGACTGAAGAGATAACACTGCAGATGACATGTGGGAAGAACCTAAAAGGACAGAGTACGCAAGACAGGGCAGAGACAGATAGGAAAGGCTTGCAAGAAATAGCGACCCCATAGATAAAACTGAAGACAAAGATGGAGAAATTTAACTCCTTGTCACGTCACCTGCTTGTCACGCGCAGGGAAGGGTTACTGCCTGGTTACTGTCGTGCTTTCAAGGTCCAGCCTCTGCATACTGTTGACTCTATCGCCATGGCAACACAAACGTTATCGCTTGCTAATCTTGACAATGCCAAACAAACATATCTCCCGCTGAATGAAAACACTTATTAAAGACTGATAATAGTTACTTACCTCCTCTTGTTTGTGGAGGGGCGAGGAAGGATTTAACTGAGAGAAGGATCGTAAAAAAATATCCGTTACCTTCCAGCAGCACAGACTCAAGTTTCCCCTCTTCAATCCCACGCTCAACAAACCGCAAACATGATGACATTTAACTTGCAATAGATGAGACGGACATGTGTGTGTGTGTGTGTGTGTGTGTGTGACAAGCCAAGCCATTCACACCTGACCTTCCAGCCATGACGGCGGACAGTCAAAGCAAACAGCTATTTACGTGCTTAAAAAAAAAAAAAAAAATTTTCCCGAGAGCTGTCACTGAGGAGGATCAAGGTGAGCTAAAAGTCTGCCAAACACCTTCGTTTACAGTGGCAGTCATACATCCAGTTACCTCCCACACTGCTTTCCATTGTGTCTCGCTTTTGCTTTTAATATTAAGCCCTCTTGTCTCTTTAGAATTAATTGTTAGGTTTTTTAAGGAGATCCTCAGTAAATCAAAGGACTTAACGACTGTGGGAGGATGCAACACGCTGTAAAAGTGAGAGTAAGAGGTTATTCGATTTATGACCAGGACTACAATGCCCAGATCTACTGATAATGTAATTTGAGATACGAAGGGCACATGAAAATCAAATCACAATTATATAACTCTCTCTCTCTCTCTCTCTCTCTCTCTCTCTCTCTCTCTCTCTCTCTCTCTCTCTCTCTCTCTCTCTCTCTCTCTCTCTCTCTCTCTCTCATGATTAATATGTCTTCGAAGGGGCGGCTTCCCCTTTGTTTCCCACCCCAGTTTCCTCCATCGATGTATTATTCATAATCTCATAAACTTCACACAGAGAGGAAAGTGCTTATCACGTAGACGACTGAGAAAAAAAATGCCGGTGCTGGATCGAGGTGCCTCCGAAATTTAATTTATTTTTTCCATTCTCACCATGCTGCGGCAGAGGCGTCTGAGGCCAGCGGTTCATGAATTCATATTGCATCTTGCATACAGACCCCGCTAAGTACTGTGTGCTGGTTTATGGAGAAGGGGAAACTCACTTGGAAATTTCCGTCTTGTTTTTCTCATTCCTTCGCTAAGTACGCGACCTGAACCGCTGCAGGATGGATGGATAAAAGTAGGTTAGGTTAGGTTAGCTTAGGTAGAGTAAAGGTAAGGTAAGGTAAGATTAGGTTAGGTAAGTTTAGGTAAGGTTAAGTTATGTTAGGTTAAATTAGGTTAGGTAAAATAAGGTAATGTACGGTTAGTAACGGTGGGTTGGATGAGGCTTAGGTTAGGTTAGGTAAGATGAGGTAAGGCAGGGTTATAAGTGTCGTTCCTCAGGTCATTAGCTTGACGTGGTGGGTCTGAGCTGCATAACGGGAGTAGGATTGGGTACAGCGTTCATTCTCCTGTTCTATCCAATCGTTATTTCAATACTTACTGATCTTCCGAACTTGTAAACCCCATGTCTCCACACTCTCCCACCACCACCACCACTACCACCCGACCAACAACAACAACAACAACAACAACAAATTATTAATGCTACAACAACAACAACAACAACAACAAATTACTACTGCTACAACAACAACAACAACAACAACAACAACAACTACTACTACTACTACTACTACTACTATTAATACTAATACTACTAATATTAATACTACTACTGCTGCTGCTGCTACTAATTACTACCACTACTACAACTACTATTACTAATGATAATAATAACAATAATAATAGCAATGATATTGATAATAATAATAATAATAATAATAATAATAATAATAATAATAACAACAACAACAACAATAACACTGGAAATGCAAAACAAGATCAAAAATAGATTTCAACGACTTTCGAAGAGAGAGAGAGAGAGAGAGAGAGAGAGAGAGAGAGAGAGAGAGAGAGAGAGAGAGAGAGAGAGAGAGAGATGTAAATGGGTACATGGTGTTCGGGCGAGACAATAAATGTCGTGACGTATCTCTCTCCCCTGATAAGAGAGGTGTAGGTGGATGAGGGAGAGGCAGTAGGAGAGAGGGAGCAGGGACGAGGAGGGCCAGGAGGGATGGGGGAGGGGAGATGAGAGCTGCATATTGGTTGGAGATAAAATAAGAGATCGAGGTGGAGAGGGTGGAGATAAAACTTGATAAGATGGAGGAAAAGGTGGAGAAGTGTTAATGATATGACAGTTATGAGTGTTGGGTCCACTTCCAGTCATCGTAGATCTCTCTCTCTCTCTCTCTCTCTCTCTCTCTCTCTCTCTCTCTCTCTCTCTCTCTCTCTCTCTCTCTCTGAAAGTCGTGGAAGTCCCTATTTTTTATCTTGAAGTAGTAGTAGTAGTAGTAGTAGTAATAGTAGTGGTAGCAGTAGCAGTAACAGTAGCAGCAGTAGTGGTGGTAGCAATAGTAGAAGCAGTATTAGTAGTAGTAGTTGTAGTAGTAGAAGTAGTAGTAGTGGTGGTGGTGGTGGTGGTGGTGGTGGTGATGGTTGTTGTTGTTGTTGTTGTTGTTGTTGTTGTTGTTGTTGTTGTTGTTGTTGTTGTTGTTGTTGTTGTTGTTGTTGTTGTTGTTGTTGTTGTTGTTGTTGTTGTTGTTGTTGTTGTTGTTGTTGTTGTTGTTGTTGTTGTTGTTGTTGTTGTTGTTGTTGTTGTTGTTGTACTAGTAGTACCAGTAATAATAATAGTAGTAACTGTAGTAATACGAGTAGTAGTTGTAGCAGCTCTCTCTCTCTCTCTCTCTCTCTCTCTCTCTCTCTCTCTCTCTCTCTCTCTCTCTCTCTCTCTCTCTCTCTCTCTCTCTCTCTCTCTTTGCCCTGTCACTGAAAACTTGACATATTTGACCACAAACGTTGATTCATGTCGAAGCACAACGCAGGAAGTCTGTAGTAAAGGGAACAGATGATACCAAGATACCAAGCAGTATATTTACTACATAGCTCCTCCTCACACACACACACACACACACACACACACACACACACACACACACACACACACACACACACACACACACACACACACACACCTCACACCACCAGCATTGTCCCCTCGACCACAAAACCCACGAGACCTTCCCCACAGAAACAGACACTTTTTAAGACGTACTGTAAAGCAAAACACACCGAATCGACTCACACGAGATAATAACTCACCCAGGAAGCTTCTCTCTTTCATTTTTCAGTGCGCAAAGAAAGGCAGCCGGGGAGGAACTAGGAGAAAGGGAGCGAGGGAAAGGAACCAGGGGAGAGGAACCAATGGGGGGAGAGGGAGGGAAGACCGATGAAAGGGAACAGCAACCCAGTTCTCGGCGGCAGGCTACGAGTCTCCACTCCCTCTTCCTTGACCTTCCCTAACAGTGGTCCGCGTGAGTGTTCCTCCCTTCCTTGACATACTTTCGGCTTGTCCACCTGTTAACTTCTTCTGTGTGATTCAACATGTCATCTTGTGTCGATTTATTCCCGAGTGCTTCCTCCTCTTTTGTGTGGCCGGGATTCGTGTTTCAGATCTGTGGTGTGATATGGGAGTGGACTGCGGGGGCTGACGACCGGGGGAGATTTGGGGTGTTCCTGTGATTGTAGACATAACGTTTGGTTCCCAGCACGATATCCTCTCTCTCTCTCTCTCTCTCTCTCTCTCTCTCTCTCTCTCTCTCTCTCTCTCTCTCTCTCTCTCTCTCTCTCTCTCTCTCTCTCTCTCTCTCTCTCAACAACGACTAGTGAAGAAGGCTTAAGTGAGGAGGGGAGGGTACCCTCGACCTCGGGGGTGGATGCTTGCACGAGGATGAATTAGTTCGTTCAGAGAGAGAGAGAGAGAGAGAGAGAGAGAGAGAGAGAGAGAGAGAGAGAGAGAGAGAGAGAGAGACGGATGAATATACATAAATAACTCTTAATGCATTTCGTGCCAGTAATGTTCTATTTACTGATTCAGAAACAATTGCATCACAAGGAAATTATTAGATACGTAGTTTATTTCCTCAAATGTTTTTACGCAATGTGTGCCAGAACCAAAAGCGGATACGTGCTGCACTGACGACCTTCACTTACCATCCTATATCACTCGTATTCTTTCATC
>NC_087171.1:8293266-8300766 GCF_035594125.1 Scylla paramamosain | reverse complement strand
ACACACACACACACACACACACACACAATCATGAAAGCAGCAGATTCCTTGCGTTGCGTCATGTGACAACTTTCCTCACTGTTTACATTCTCACCTCACAGCACGTGGGGTGGTGAGAGTTGGCAACAGCCCTCTTTTTTTGTTGCTGTTGCTCCTGGACTTCGTACGTATACCGTTTGACGCAACACGCATATACCGCATGGCGTTACTGCGCAAGAAAGCCCACCCCCGGCGTGCTACATAAGAAAGTGAAGGACAGGATTGTTAAAACGCATACGGTCTGATACCATATTCTGAGACGTTTCGGCGCCTCACCTCGCTTACTTTTAACAGGCTTTAATGAATGTTATTAGGGTTCCTAGGTGTGTTTCGTTAAGTATCGTAATAGTTCAGGATTCTACGCTGCTTATAGGAAAAAAAACTACCAATAAAAAAACCCGACCAATCATCTCCGGGGCCTTTAGAAAATGAGTCCTCATGAAAACCGAGTGGGTTTAAGAAGACTGGTAATAAGACTGTATGGAAATTAGAAAAAAAAATCTGCCCTATGAATTATAATTAGGCGTAATCTAGCAGTATTGGTCGTTCATATGGCGTTAATATGTTTCGTCTGATAGTTTTAGTGCGCCAAGTCTTCATATGAACGACGAAGCGTGGTAGTGCGCAGTGTGCAGCGTAAGCAAGTTTCGGATGGGGTAAACGATCGACAAGACACACTCTTACATAACCAAGGCGGCACTTCACTTATATTCTCATTGCCATTAGGGGATGTTACGAAGTTTGTGATTTTATAGAGTTTGGGAATTGACTAAATTAGTGAATCGATTAAATCACTTCCATATTGAATAAATTAGTTACAGTGACTGTTGAATCTCTAATCCTACGTGGAAAAAAAAATGCATGAATACTTACCAACGTCTTCTCACTTATATACACCAAACAGATCGTACAAAGTCAAATTCAGTATAGTGCTGTTCCCCAACGAGCTTGCAAAAAATATACCAAACCTAACTAGACAGGATAGTAACTGTTAAGTGCAGTTTCCACGTAGTAAGAGGAATTCAATAAAGTGCTGTTACCCACTGAGCTTACCAAATATTTAGCGAAATTCCCCTGAGACGAGATTCAATAATTGTTCAGTGCAGTGCTCATGGAAAAGCCAAGTAAGGGTCTCATTTATATACCACACTGAATCAACCACATAGTAAGTTGAATTCAGTAAGGTGTTGTTACCCACCGAGTTTACCAAATATTTAGCCAAGTTTCCCAAATGAGGGATAATTGTTCAATGTAACGTGGCGAGGGAGGGAGTTTTATTGTTACTGCGCCTCCCAAACATGGCAGCGACCTTTGGCAGCGGCTGTGTTTACATCGGAGCTCGGCGGCAACGCTTGGCCTTGGCACGCACGGGAACCCAAGGCCAAAGAAAATCAATCGCCCCAAGGAATCGTGTATGCAAATGCTCATAGTGACTGAGACAAAGGTGACTCAGGAAGTGTTTGGCTGTGTAGTATGATGCAATTTGTAACTATATGCAATTTTCAATCCTTTCAAAATTTGTGATGAAAATAATAATGTGATTGTATTTTCACGTGGAGGCATAAACGAGAAGAGTTAAACAAATACGTTGACTGCATACAAAACATTTAAAGAAATTGATATCTTAAGGGAATGTTAGAAAAATTGATTACTTACTTAATAACCTGTTGGAAATGTATCTACTATCAGATTTCTTAATTTACTTTTTTCTTTTTACTTATAACACTAATACGCATCGTGAATATAGGAAATACAATGACAGGAGTTGTTTGTTTATCTTTATTGTTGCGACGTACTGAACAACGTGCCTGTTTTCGCGGTAGTGCGTGCTCTCAGATCAGCGTCTCTTTGTTTTTGAAGTAAGAATCTCATAAGGTACCGAGGCATAATTATGTAGAGCTAATTTACCTCGAGCAGCTTGGCGGGTGGGAACGAGTGTGTAAACAGGTCAGGTCATCACCACCACCATCACCATCACCATCATCATCATTTTGTTGTTGCAGTTGTTATCGTTGTTTCTTCTTGTTCATCTTTTTTTTTTTTTCTTCTTCTTCTTCTTCTCCTTCTTTTTCTGTGTATTCACCCGAGAAGACTCAAAAACTGACTGCTGCTGATATCAAGACACTGTCAGAACTAAATTGGCCAGCATTTTTTGTAAACTCTTTCTGTAATTACATTTTTTTTTTTTTTTTGTGGGGGAGGGGGGAGGGGGATCTGCAAACGAGCAAACTGGCTTTCTTTGTATTTTTGTGTCCATGGCCAGTCTCCTTGGCACGTAAGATAGAAAGAAAGAAAGAAAGAAAGAAAAACCTGGCAATCATCATAAACATACGCATTTTTTCTTGCTTTTTGCGTGTATACCTAACGTCAATTGGACAGTGAAACGTATTGGAACAGTGTATTGTTAACGAGAATGGTATGAATCAAGAGGACTTTAGTATTAGACACACCACATAACCCACTGAAAGCACCCATAAGGCTTAATATTATCATGTAATCGTAACCACAAATAAAAACATAAAAAAGAGCTGCTGGATTCAGAGTTAAGTATTCGTGGCTCCCCTTCCTCTCTCAGCACCTTGGCTACGTACCTTCTTATTTCACCACCTTATCTCACCACTTCGCAGTTCAGTTTCCCAACCTCACTACCACCACCACCACCACCACCACCACCACGTAGTCCCTTCACCTTCACTAACACCCGTACGTCATCATTAACACTAGTGGCCGTACACAGACGTCGTTTTTCTTGTTTTTATTATTATTTTTTTTTTTTACTTTGTTCGGGTGTTCGTTAGTTATTTTTATTAGTTTTTCATCCTTCCTCTCTCTCTCTCTCTCTCTCTCTCTCTCTCTCTCTCTCTCTCTCTCTCTCTCTCTCTCTCTCTCTCTCTTACTCCACTTGTCACTTCCTCAAAACATCATAATTTTCTTCTCCCACTTTTTTTTTTTTTCAGAAGGGTTTCAATTTCTTCCTGGTCTAAGAAACATGACTTGCTTCCCTCTTCGCTTCAGTTCTGTGCTTCACCTTGACCTCTCACTATAGATATTACACGTAAGGCAATTAAGGGATTAGGGAGAAAGGTATGGTAACCAAGAGTGGATGATCTTTTTCTCATTTCTAGTCTCTTTCTCTTACCTCTTGCTCATGCTCCTCCTCTCTTACTCCTTCCCTCATCATCTTCGCATGCAATGTCCTCCTTCCATCATCTTCACCCGGCTCCACTGGCCTCCCTCCTCCTCCTCCTCCTCCTCCTCCTAGTTGGGTAAATTTCCCGACCTACATCCATCGTGACCTAAACCTCAATGTCGCCTTTTCAGTTGACAACACTGCCAGCACTGCCGCCTTTACGTTCAGTTGGTAACACAGCGCATCATGTGTGTGTGTGTGTGTGTGTGTGTGTGTGTGTGTGTGTGTGTGTCGTGCGGAGATATGAAACTTCTACGTCACGTCGCGCTTGCTTACACTTGCGCGCACACACACACACACACACATACACACACACACACACACACACACACACACACACAAAGAGAGAGAGAGAGAGAGAGAGAGAGAGAGAGAGAGAGAGAGAGAGAGAGAGAGAGAGAGAGAGAGAGAGAGAGAGAGAGAGAGAGACGCACTTTTAAGGTGATAAACAGCAGGTATTTGTTATAAACCTTTCTCTTGCATTCCCTTCTCCCACCTCACAACGCTTCTCCCGCCACCACCACCGCCACACGAGGGATGACAACATTTTACCGCCGCCACACGCCCCATTGTCTCGTCTCTCCCTGGGCCCAGATTCGCTGATGGACGTGTGAAACAATTGCCCAGCGTTCTTGCCTAACTCAGTGCCCGACTTGCCCCGCCCATCCTAAACAAAACGTCGCAGTAGGTACTTATGTAGTAATCTGGGTATATGCATCTTTATTTCCTAAGTTTACATGAGTCTTCCATTAAACCATTACTTTTCTATCATTATCATCATTATCAGTGGTTATCTTAATGGTAGACGCGTACTGGATCACAGTGGGACGCTGCGTAGTATGAGCTGTTCGGGGTTAGGCTAAGGGCGGCACCTCTTTGGACGCTGTAGTGAAAGTGTTTATGTCGCACGTACGCACATGTTCATGGTTTTTTCTCCCCCCTTCGTGCAGCGCCGACACACAGCAGCACGCCTGTACGCGTCACTCATGTCACCCTACTACACGTATTCACACCCGTGGTTCAGCAGGAGCCGCCCCCCATCACCCCGTCACGACAGGGCCACGTGCTGTTCTCGTCGCCATCACCAACCCCCCGGCCAACAAGCGAGACTGGACGCTCCACACCACGAGCCAAGTCTTTGCGTTGTGTTGGCGATTTTTTTTTTTTTTTAAGTACTGTTTATCATGTTTCTACTACTACTACTACTGTCTCAGGGATTTGTCCTTGATTAGTATATCTCTTACACCCATTGCAAAATTTTCATCGCATTGAATGCAACACAAAGCCAAGGGAGTTGATAACGCAGCGATGGTTATTTCGCTCGACGTGGGACACCTTCAGGGGAGGCTTTTGTCCCCATCGTCCTTTGTTGCTACGGGAGAAAGGGGGAGAGAGGACAGGCCAGTGAGTAGATTATCCTCGCCCTACAGATGCACCTTGAATGTTGCCAAGGTAGAGACTACGCAGTGAGCCAGAGGAGGAGGAGGAGGAGGAAGAGGGCAAGATTTTTGTTTCCGAATCATCCACTAACCTGAATCATCAACATAAATTTCATGTTCGGAAAAAAAGGAGCTTAGGAATTCAGTGAATTCAATCACTAGGTGTGTCTCAAGGTTTGCTGGTGTAAGAGGTATTTTTATCGCCCCTCTTCGAACCCTTTAGCCTCTGAGACTGTCCATGCCGTTGTTAAGTCAAGGTTAGGCGCTGTAAGGCTTCCCTGCGATGGTTTTCTAGGACTACTGATTATGGGAGGGAATCTCATTTGGCTTCTTAATCTGAAGGTGCATGGTATGTTCTTCACTCGAAACAGCCTTAGTAAGTGTATAGGTTTCCTTATGATCCTCCCTGGTTTGGCTTTCTAGAACAGCTGATTATAGGAGATAAATTGACTCTGGCTTCTTAATTTGGAGATGTAAGCCTGTGTTCTCAGCAGGTATCCCCTACGCAGCCACGGTTTCAGCGGATACGTTTACGGGGTCCTACGTAGAAAAAGAAGTGGCTGTTGCGAGGGAATCAGGGCTGCGGTTCGGGTGTCGGGGAGGCAGTTGGTTTTCGTCACAAAGAAGCGGCTTTGGGTTGAGCCCCTGCTGATGCCTTGCTGTGGGGCGGTAAGGATGATTCTTTACATTGATGAGGGTGTGATATTGGCACGTTGAAGGGGGTGACTGAGGCCTTAGTGAGGGGGGTCAACGGTAATCCCTTAATGATGAAGTGAGGGACATAGGGACGTTGCTAAGGGGCGGTAGGGATGGTTATTTCATTGATATTGCCGCGTTGCCATGGGGTGTAAGGGAGGACTTAGGCGTATTGATGGTGATGCCTTAATTTTGAAAAAGCCAGTGGGGTGGTGCTGAAGGGGACACGATTAAGGGGTTGACTGAGCATGGGAGCAGTGAACCCTTAACTAAGATAAAAAATCTTGAAGTTTCCGTCTTCAAATTTCACAAGATAACGTTAGATAGTTCAAGCAACTTCATTTTCTATCTCCTGTTCCATATATTTATTATCTACAGCGATAGTTTAAAGAGAAGACAATGACTTCTGACAACGAGAGAAATATTGATGTTACTACAGGAAGATCTACCAAGAATTCAAAATGGCACTTGATTCTGTAGGCGTCTTTATTTTTTAATCCGCTCCTGTCCCTGTCATCATTACTTGGAACTGCTGCAGCAACCGAACTGAAGTGTATGGGATTCTAAGGAATTTTAAGCGCTAAACCAGGAAATAAATGTGTGAATAGTCCTCAGTACTGACAGTCTAATATGTATCTCTGGAGGGTGGCAAGGATTTCACTCCAACCCGGAACTTAGCCATTAACCCTTTCAGTGCTATCCATTTTTTTCCCATAATCCCTTAACATTTTTCAGACATAATTTTGTACTAGAGTATATTAATTAATTTTGTAGCATAGAAAATAGAAAATGAACTTCTTATTCTTTTTCTCCATATACCCATGCAAATTGTACTCCTATACTGTTTTCAATGTTATCTAAAGGAGACTATAGCTGTGAAAAGGTTAATAAAATCTTCCCTTTTGATACACACTTGCCTCGTTCATCCAATGGACTACTTTTCTATAGCTTCAACTATTTCTAGAGAGACTCTAGGCAATTCCGGAAATGAAGTAGTCATAATTATCAGAAACCATTTTCTTCTCAGCTTTTATGGAGGAAGCTGTAATGAAGCGAATTCTTAAATTTTCTTTTCTTCTATTTTGTTTTTCTTTGTTTACTTACATTCTGCTGAAGCGCTTTATCAGCCTCCTTAGCACGTGGAACAAAAGCCTTCCTGCATATAAATAACCTGGTATGACTACAGTCAAATTATTAGTGCGACGTTACTGGAGAGCATTATTATCTTGTGACGCGCGTACATTATTCTTAATTATCATGCTCCTCAGGGCGACGCAGCAAGCCTCAGCATTCATGTGCAACCTGTGCACTACTACAAGGTAACACCGCGAGCCACGACTGCTCTCCCTGAGGAATGACGCATATTTAGAAGCAAGGGTTTGTGTATTTATTTATATTATTATTATTTTTTTAATCTTTATTTATTTATTTATTTATTTATTTTTTTTTTTTTTGCATAAGGAAAACTCGCCAAGGACACGAAAATAGAAATAAAAACTTAGCTTTTCACCCATCACAAGTAAATAAAATAAATACATAAATTGATCAATAAAAATACAGAAAATGGCCGAAATGAAGAGGAACTCTTTCCTTCATTTACTGAGAAGTTAAATCTTTCCCTCGTATTCGAGACATAATATAAAAGTTGCGCTTCTATTATACACCGGACGTTCATGATAAACTGATGTGACGATTAATTTTTGACGATTTGTAATGATGTTGGTTATGATGATGGAGAGAATTATTATGACGAATTGCAATGATGATGATGATGATGATAATGATGATGATAATGCACTGCTTTATTTTCTTACATAGAGGTCAATTAGAAAAAGTAATCTTCTGTCTACTAACGCAGAGAACCAGTTTCCCTCTTGAAAACTCGGCTCACGGTGCACAGGCAGGGAGGGCTGTCAGTGGAGATGCCAGGGCCGGCGAGGAGAGAAACTAACGGTTGTCAGTACCTTAAAGAGAGCGACAGTCCTTGTTATCCTGGCCTTAAAATATACACAAATCATAGGCTTCTTTGAAGGATAATTGACTTCCCATCATTGCTACCAGTATCATCATCACTACTACCACCATCATCACCCTCACCATCATCATCATCATCATCATCGTCAACCTTCTTATTAC
>NC_087171.1:8255766-8290766 GCF_035594125.1 Scylla paramamosain | reverse complement strand
AGTTACATCATCTTTGAACCCTCCCACTAGTGACGTCACGGATGTAAACACACGTGGGTTAAGATGGTGACGTCATGTAGCCCCTCCTCTTTCTTCTCCCTCCTTGCTCCCAGCCTTGACATCAACACCTACGTGATTTGTGAGCTTGTTTCCTATGATTCTGTGTTGTTAGGTGCTGTGTCTTCCTCTGTGTTTTTCTTCTCGAGGTTTTCTGGATTAAAACTATCTCGTGAAGCGCTGCGTTTTCCTGTGTCCTTTTCGAGGTCTTCGAAGTTCACACTTTCGTTCATGTGTTGCAGTGTGTTTTATCTTCCTCTTTATCCTTTGTAAAGTGACGCGCCTCCCTTACTGTCCTTCATTTCTGGAATTACTGATCATGTTCATGTCTTGTAGTGTTCTACGTCTTCCTTTTCAATATTTGAACGGAGCTATGGGGCGTGCGACAAAGTCTGCCTTGAAAACTGTTGCGTCTCCATCTCTTTTCTTCTCGAGGATTTTGGGCTTATTACTTATTTTCATGTATTGTAATGTGTTCAGTCTTTCATAATTTTTACGAGGTCCTCTGGCTGGCAACTGAATGTTTCTGCCTCATGTAGCGTTGTCTCCATTCCTTTCCTTCTTTAGGAATCTTGGCTTATTATTTACTTTCATGTGTTGTAAAGAGTTGTATCTTTATCATTATCCTACTCAGACTTCTTAATATCTCGTTATTGCATGGAGGACATGCGCTGTAGAAGACTGGCGCTGAGAGGCGGCGTCGTGTCGCTAAGACTGAAGGACGTCTTTACATTTGAGGAAGACTTTGACTCGAGACGTGGAGTGGAGACTGACATCAAGGCTACGAGGCAGCGATCTGCTGACGACGCCTCGCTTCCTTGATACCCTCTGACCCTCACTGCCTCACTCCCTCCCTCCCTCTCATGCAAGTCATTCCTTTCTTGATGAAGATGCTTGTGATTTATATGCGTTGTGCCTAGCTATTAATCATACGCAAGCATGCGCACACGAGCACACACACACACACACACACACACACACACACGCGCGAGCATATATATATATATATATATATATATATATATATATATATATATATATATATATATATATATATATATATATATATATATATATATATATATATATATATATATATATATATATATATATATATATATATATATATATATATATATATATATATATATATATATATATATATATATATATATATATATATATATATATATATATATATATATATACGCAAACTTAATGATACATTATTGATTTTAATCCATCCTAATTAATGCTAAATCACACACACACACACACACACACACACGCACACACACGCACACACATTTATAGCAGCCCTCTTTGCCGGCCTGTGGTAATGATGTCTCGTCTAGGAGGCCGTGCTCTTCCCTCCTCCTCCTCCTCCACTTGGCGCTGACGTTTGCGGCTACAGCACAAGCTATTTCCGGTGGTGCCCCTTTTGCGTGTTGGCTCAGAAGCTGTCTGCCCCAGGAGGCGGAGGGCTGCTGGAGGGGAGCCAGGGAAGGGTGCCGCGTTGAAGGGGCGGGAGAAGGGCGTGTATTTTAAGTCACAAATGAATAGGTTCTCATTTTATCTTCCTTGTAGATGGTCGGCGGGCGGGTCAGGGAGAGGAAGAGGGGGAGGAGGAGGAAGACACGACGAGGCCTACACTAGTGAGTCTGTCTGATCTTTTCCTCTCTCTCTCTCTCTCTCTCTCTCTCTCTCTCTCTCTCTCTCTCTCTCTCTCTCTGCCTGTCTGTTTGTCTCTTTGTTTGTATGTCTGTTTGTGTGTCCGTCACCTTTAATCGTTAAGAATTCAAGTAGTCTAATATCGGAAAGCTACCAAGAAGACGTGCTACTTTTGTATCTTATTTTATTTACCCATCAATTTACTCACTTAGTCGCGTATAGGCTCAGTGTCCCTGTCTGTCTGTCTGTCTATCCCTCTCTAATCGTTGAAAATTCAAGTACTGTAATGTCGGAAAACTACCAGTAAGACGTGCTATTTTTCCGCCTACTTAAATTATCCATCCATTTATACACCAGTTCATGTACGCGCTCAGAGTTACTGCGTATAATCCGGCATCCAAGTCTTTTTTCCTTCCGCTCCCTCCTAGTAACACCGTTTTGCGGAGTCACGAGGCTGGGCGGTGGCAGGAGAAGGTTAAGCCAGAATGAGGCACGGTGGAAGAAGAAGAAGGTCTGCATTCCTCCCACTTGACGCAGGCAGACGCGGTGGCGGACCTGCCCTACTTCTGAAAATGTGTATTAGAGCAGCGCACCGCACCACACAGCACCACACCAGCTGTCTGAAGTGTCTTGGGCCGCGGATGCCATTAACCTCGCTTGGGTATTGTTAGGGAGGCGGTCGATCAGCACTTGGGCAACTAGGACAAAATTGAGGTGGGCCAGGGATTAGTGCGAGGACACGCGTAGCTCAGACTCTATACGTGTCACCAGGAAGTGTTGAGGCGAGACTGCAAGACGGGGATGAGCTGGCAGACAGGCAGGAGGTGGTGGTGGTTGTGGTGGAGGTGGTTTTCGGGGAGGTAGTGGGAAATAAACGAAGGGTGGTGTCGTGGCCAAGACTGTTCTGCTCAGCGTATAGGGAAGCATTGGGGTGGGAAAATGGATGAAAATAACTTGTATGTTCTTTTCTTAGGATCATTATTTTTTTGTTTCTTTTCGCTCGTTCTTTCTTTCTTTTTTGTTCTTCATCATTATTTCCTTCTTGCCCTTCTTCTTCTTTTTCTTCTTTTCCATTTATTTATTCACCTATTTATTTATTTAGTTTAATATTTTTATTTTTTTACGAAAGGCATAGACCATCATCTCGCCAGATCGCCGAGGTGTCTTTGCACCGTCCTTTACACAATACACATAGATAACAAACATGTACAAATACACATGAATATCCCCAGATCAAAAGTTTCACACCCCTGCCGCGGCCACCTCCACCGCCGCCTTCACCCATACACTATCTCCCACTTAAGCCGCTCGTGTCTGTTCACCATTAATCAAGGAGGAGAGGGTCGAGTGGCGGGCTGAGGGGAGCGGCACACCCGGCCCACGGTGCCCCCTGACACACATACCAGGTGCCAGGTGGTGGAGCTTGACACACCAGCACGCCAGCGGCCCAGTAGGCACTCGGGATTTCAATATTATACTTAGGCATTTGTTTGTTAAATAGCATATTAAGAAAACAGCTTTAGAGAGAGCAACCAGGTGCGACCAACAGTATTCAGGGACTGTCACGTGTAGGCCTCGTGGCTTGTTGCGGCTTCCCTTAGGAGCTTATGTTCTTATTATATCAAGAACTTGTCCGTCACATATATACATGTGGTACAGACGCCTGTGCTACGTGTCTTACTACTGCCTCTGCACTGATCATATTTTTAGTTGGTGTTGTTATTGTGCTGCTCTATCCATGTCCACACGTTCACAGTGGCGTTATGTGTGGTAGCATACACAGATTTAACAGTAAGTTGCTAAGGTCCATCAGGAAGTCATCTAGCGTGGAACGAACAGCCTTCTGTGAATGTTGTGATCGCACATCCTCAGCTTGTCCAAGAGACGGCGTGGTGTCTGTTTACAAAAGAGTGCCAGAAATACCGACCATAGTACTGCTCCCTATTATTAAAGGCAGATCTACCAAATGATATTGTTATGTATTGTATTGTATTCACTGAAAATAACTACGTGGCGACTCCCGACGGGTGGCAGATAAAGATTATTGTATTTCCGATAAGGAGTGATAAATGGCACCCGCACACCCTCGTCTCTCTTGTCCCTCTCGTCAGAAAGGAGAATGTTATCGTGTGTGACTGGGGACTGTGACTGTTGCTGTCCAGAGAGGCGACGACCCACTACCGACTAGCGCTAGTTGACGCTGGTGGCACGTGACGGGATAGCAGGGCACTGAAAGGATACGAGAGAGAGAGAGAGAGAGAGAGAGAGTACCCATATTTATCATAAGCTATGCCTGTTTTTAGATTTCACGGCTTAAGACCAGGAGGGGGTGGAGAACTTTCTTCCTTGACCCCCTCCTCTGAGCCCTCATTGTGTTGGGAGCCGCTGTCTGTCTAAATTTAAACAGTCATGTGTGTGTGTGTGTGTGTGTGTGTGTGTGTGTGTGTGTGTGTGTGCGTGTGTGTGTGTGTGTGTGTGTGTGTGTGTGTGTGTGTGTGTTACGAAAAAAAAGTGTCCCGTCCTTCGGTTGTGACCTACCCTAATACCTTGACAGTCGTGTCAGCTCATGCCATCATTTTCACCGGCGACAGACAGGCGGCGTCATCCCATCACTTACTTCTGCAACACAAAAAAGACATGGGAGTGCTTAGGGGACATGCAGGGCTGCACGGAGGGAAGGGGCAGGGGTGGTTGGCTGGCGCTGTGGCTCCGTGGCTGGCAGGCTGGCTGGCTGACTTCCTCCGTGGTTCCCTGTCTGGCTGGCTGGCTGGTTGGTTGTATGGCTTCCTAGCCGGTTGGTTGGCTGGGTTGGTCTGTGGGTCCCTGGCTGGCTGGCTGGTGTCTGCTGCTGCAATAGCCACCCCTGTGCTGCGCCAAAGTAAAGAGGAGCTTGTTTAGGTCAGTGTGACGAAGGGTTTGTTTGCTGCCTGGCTCGCCAGGGAGGAGGTTGTTGTGGCGAGCTGTAGAATCGATGATGTGTTCTCTGTGGCACGTACTGGTGAGTGTGAATGGTGCATTGTGTGTGTGTGTGTGTGTGTGTGTGTGTGTGTGTGCATTTCATACATTATACTCGAATATTTTACCTCATTACCCTTGTTCAGTCACCACCGGCAGCCAGACAGATAGACAGACAGACACTCTAATATAACGCAATATCTTGTTCAGGCACAGCAGACAAACATACCAGCAAACAGGCACACACAATTATATTCTTACGCACTATCTCTCCCCAAGTATCGCAGACAGACATAGATAGGCAAATAGGCAAGCAAACAGACAGACAGGT
This sequence comes from Scylla paramamosain, assembly GCF_035594125.1. NCBI lineage: Eukaryota > Metazoa > Arthropoda > Malacostraca > Decapoda > Portunidae > Scylla > Scylla paramamosain. The sequence continues at coordinate 8,285,752 of NC_087171.1, read as the reverse complement.
AGGCAGACGGATAGGAAGACTGCCAGACAGACTAAATATATTGCAACACACTAAAATTCCCTTCCTAAAACACACTAAAATTCCCTTCCTAAAACATCAATAAGGGGTCTTAGAATTCAAAACGTCTTACTTGTGTTGCATCGCTAGTTTTGTCACTTTCACTTCTCTCGGCGGCAGCTCTGGCTATCATCTCATCTTGCTCCCTGAGGAGTTCTGTGACAGAAGTTAGTTTTCCATATGCATATAACGGATTGGTCTGAGAGTCGTGTCTTCCTTACTGAGACATGTATAGGAGTTAATATACATAGATTCCTTAGTGTTTTCATTAGTGTAAGTGAAATATGTTTATGTTTTCATATAACGGAGAAGTTTGAGAGTCTTGCCCTTTGTAGGAGTGATGGCAAGTAGATTTCCTCGTGCCTTCAGAAATTGTGTGACAGAAAGCATTGTGTTTTCATGTAAATGAGTACTTTTAGAGTAATAAACTGATGTTCTCTTTACTACCTAACCTCTTATCTTGCCTACTTAGAGGCATGTGGGAGTCAATACACGCAGATTACCTTGTCCTCGCAGAGTAGTGAGTGAGAGGAACTGGTAAAGGACCCGTGTCCTCGCCGCTGGGACATGCAGATACGTAATCTCACAAGAGATTCTGACCGGCAGTTTCGTATTTCTGTGATTCACTGTTTGTTGTTATTTGATACCGAGCGGAATATAACCTTGTGATGCAGACAGACAAGGGCAGCGGCAGCGGCGGCGATGGTAGTGGTGGTGGTGGTGGTGGTCGTCGATCTCTGCCTCGTCATGATTCTGGGCGCCTCCACGTCGTGTGATGAGAAAGTGTGAAGCTGTGAGTTACACTCTGATACTTGTGTAGTACAATGTAATCTCAGTCTTTTCTTTATAGTGAGTTGGTAAGTAATTTTTTGTGACCCCTTCCCCCCAAAAAAAAGAACAATTGTTATGAATGACAATGCAGATACATATGTAATGATTACCACAACCTGTCGAACAAAAGTTCCCTGACAGAAGTATTTTCTAAAAAAAGAGACATGCAGAGTAGATTTTGGTATTTTGTAATATATCACAGTGGACGTGACGTTTGAAATATATATTAATAAAATCAGTAATATAAGTATTGAAAATTAAATCAATTATATTAATTTTCTTCTTGAATCGCAATAAACTATTAAAAAAAAAAATTCTTTATACTATAATGGTAGGGAATTGTACCCATACTTTTGGACCAAAATGAAATGTAATATTCTTAAAAAGTTGTACGGTATTAGGTATACATTAAATTAGCATGGGTACTTACTGTACTATGTTAGGTTTTCAGTAAATTAAATATTAGAGTTCCCCGTCTCTTGATAATGTTTATATATATATATATATATATATATATATATATATATATATATATATATATATATATATATATATATATATATATATATATATATATATATATATATATATATATATAAAGTTAATCAGTAGCAGTTGAGTGATTTTTTTTCCCCAAATAGCATACATTTTAAAATATTGTTATTGGCCTTCTTTCACCTCAGTAAGGGATTACACCGTTTTAGGAATTTAATTATCCATTTGTAATGGTGATGGATAAATGTCTAAGGAACAGTTCTGAAAAAAAATAGCTTTAGAAATATTAAGTTTGAATTTATTTGTTTTCAACGATTGATATACTGCATCCAATTCTGTGCAAAGTGTATTCTCATCACTTAATAACAAGTTGGTATCTCTCTCTCTCTCTCTCTCTGGTGTTATGTAATTTTGCATCTTACATCATGTTTTTTTTTTCTTGTTATTTTATTGATTTATTTATTACGTTCGTTCGTGACAGCTAAATGGATCATTCACACACACACACACACACACAGACACACACACACGTCATGCCAGCGGTCGGTCGTTCTGTTCTATAATGGGGCTGCCTCATGCGTGTGCTGGCCAAAAGGTCGCGTGTCAGACCTCGGGGATGAGCCACCGCCTGTCTCTCATCCGCCAAATACTTTGTCACAACCTTTTAGTGATGTTCATACTGCATTAGACCTCATCAGTAAAAAAAGCAAAAAAAGGGCGCAATATATATAATACTGTCCCTTACTTAAGCAACGGGACGAGAGGCGAAGATAGAAGAAAAGAGGTAGAAGTGTGTCCCTGAGGAAGACGACGACTGATTTGCCGTGTAGATGACAAATGGTATGATGAGTTCCTAAATATGCCAGATTCCTTGATGCCTCATTGTGGCGGTAACAAGACACGGTCGCTGCCATGGCACAGTCTCGCCACGTCCTCCACGCCATCGCATGCTGCCCTGTATCGTTAAACGCTGTGGAGTCTTGTAAGAGCTTATTTTTTAAAGGCTACGGAGATGAGAACATAAAACTATAAGGGAAGCTGCAAGAAGCCACCAGTCCTACACGTGGCAGTCTCTAAATGAAACATTTCCACTATATTTTAGTCTCTCATCCCCATCCGTAAATTTGTTTGATCTTTTAAAGGTCCTTAGTGATTCGGCAACAATCTCTTTACTAATTTTGTTTCATCTATTCCCTTCATCGGATTCTCATATAGTTCTACCTATAAGAGTAGAGTTGTAAAAACGCTCTTGAAAACTAAAGTACTTTCCACCAAGATCTTAAAAGTAGTCAAGATACGGCTTAAGAATACGCTGCATCGTGTGGCAGAAGCTAGTACGACGGGCGACGAGCGGCAACCTTCACTAGTGTGGCTTATCACTGCGTAATAGTTCTTTCATTGATAGGTGGAAGAGTGTACAAGGTCAGGTGGTGTAACACATTAAGAGTCCATCACTGAAGCGTCCCGCTCTCCTCTCTCTCTCTCTCTCTCTCTCTCTCTCTCTCTCTCTCTCTCTCTCTACATATATATATATATATATATATATATATATATATATATATATATATATATATATATATATATATATATATATATATATATATATATATATATATATATATATATATATATATATATATATATATATATACCGTATAGTTATTATTCATGATGTCCAAAAATCTGCTTGACTAATAGAAAACGGACAGTAGCCATAAATTGGTATGGCAACACTCACTGTGGCGTCTTCGTTCCTTGTCAGACATTATTCGCCTTTGTATAAAGTCTTATCTAGGGTTGCTCTGTCTGGAGGCCTGCAATGCTGAGTCTGGCGGCGTTTGAATTACTGGAATCACTGATAACTGAAGCGCATCGTTCTTACATGACATTATTAATTTAGCGTTGGAGATAAGTGTTAACGAATGTTCCTGGAAACCTGTAGGACTGCTTAACTTGTTGGCGCTGTGATGATTAGAGACTTACTGATAGCAAATATTAATTAACGAGTATGCGGTGCAGTGAACAAAGACGGCGGTAGACAGCTGATGAAGGGCTGCTACCGATGTACAGTGGTAAATGTAAACAGTAAAACACAAAATTATGCGATACATCTAAAGTCTCAAAATTTAATGCAAAGTGAATGGATTTCTGAAGCCTTGTTAAATTTGCAGGAAACATGAGTAAGACGAGATATTGAGTTCAGTCTAACACATCTTTTTTTTTTTTTTTTTTTTTTTTTTTTGCCAGTGATATTGTTGACCATGTAAAACCAAGTAAAACAAGATATTAAATTATGTTGGCAGCTCATTTTTTTTTTTATTCTAAATGATACAATTTGATGAGAAAATCTATAATGCATGTGCCATACGTAGTTCACTTACCAGTTTTCAGTTGTAATACACGTAGCAATACACAAGAATACCTAGAAAGACTGTAGACAAATTAATAAATAGATAAATACAGAAATAGCAAATTCCCGCAAATTAACCCAGCAGACTTTAATAAGAACAATATAAAAACGTGAATTCACTCAAAGAAAAAAAAAACATACATACAAATGACATTGAGATACATATAGAGTAAATTATGCACAAACACGATCAAAATAAGAAATGTAGCACACGCTTCACTGGCGGGGCGTGACGTGAAACACAAATAGCAAAAAAAAAACAAAAAAAAAAGAGCTCAAACATCCCTGTCCTTCTGTCAGACAACAATCATGCACGAAAACAAGATTACAACACTACGAGGCAACGCTAGATGTGAACATTACCTCTCTTCTACTCTGACCTTTCTCTGCCTTGTGTGTGTGTGTGTGTGTGTGTGTGTGTGTGTGTGTGTGTGTGTGTGTGTGTGTGTGTGTGTAATTGTATTTTTAAAGGGATTAAGTCAACCTCGTTTTATTCCTCCCTTTAATATTAATTTAGTGTATATTTCTTTAAAACTCTTAGTGGATGTATTTTCTTTCAAACTTGTGACTTTTCTGATAATGTCTAGAACTCTCTCTTTCTCTCTCTCTCTCTCTCTCTCTCTCTCTCTCTCTCTCTCTCTCTCTCTCTCTCTCTCTCTCTCTCTCTCTCTCTCTCTCCTGAATACCCTCATGACCCAGCAACTTGTGACCAGGGGATGTGTGTCATGCCAAGGACTTTTCCAAGGAGAAATAAATGTTTTAAGTAGGCAACATTTTTCAGTGTCGTTGCTGATGTTGTTGCTGCTTCCCTTGATGATGTTACTCTTGTTATTGTTGATGGTGGTTATGGTGATGGTGGCGGTGGTTCTGTTGTTGTTGTTGCTGTGACTGGTATAATTAAGTGTGCTGTTCGTGGCCTGACTGTTGAGAGCTCCATCATGGCTCGCGGCAATTTCACAGAGGAATAGGTACCGTTCTCTCTCTCCTCTCTTCTGGCTGGTACCATGTGACCTCATTATTGTGGCGCCATAATTCAGTTTCCAATAATGCGTTTTCTCATTTCTGTGGCATTCCTCCTTCTCTTCCCGCTCTCATCCTCCTCAGCAAGGCAGGAAGAGCGTGCGAGGTGCGAGGGTTCAAACTACCACTCTGTTCTCTCACTATCAGTAAGGATCTGAGGGACATAATAGTCTTCTCAAGCAGTAACCTCATTAAAAACAATAGGCTTTCTGTGGTTTAGATTCTGTGTTCTCACCTTTCTAACCCTCGCCTTTACTCGTCTACGTCACGCAGTTTAGCCGACAACAATTGTGGTACTGTTTGTTCTTTGTGTTCTTCTCTTTCGTTCTCTTCCTCATCTTCCTTTACTTCTTATTATACTTGTTTGACTTTTTAACCTCCTCTACCTACGTTATTGTTTCTTTTTTTTATCATTCTTTATTTTTTTTTATCCCTTTCACGGTTTCCATTTCCCCAGCTTTCTGTTTTTTTCTGCATTCGTTCCACTCATCCACTCTCCTTTTCTTTCCTTTTCCTTCATCCATTTTCTGGTTTCCACTTGTCCATCTTTGCCTCTGAATCCCTTCTACTCCTCCTCCACTCTTCTCTTTTTTTTCCTTCATCCTTTTTAACTTTTCATTTATCAAACTTTCTGTCTATCGTGCTGCTCCTGTCTATTCTCTTCCTGCTTTCCTTTCTTGGTTATGCCTGTCTAAATTTGGTATCTAGCTTCACCTTCATTGTCATGCATGAGCAGAGCAAGTTGATCATTCAGTTGGACTAACATTCCCCTGCCATCAGATTACTAACCTTGTGGGACCCGCGTGAGCCAGGCTGAGTCCGGGCGAGAGAAGGATAAGTCTCGTCTTCATGTTAACCTTGTTGTCCAGCCTATTGGGTATACTTGGCTGGCCGGCCTTCACGAATATGGTGATGCTTTGTTATTGTCGCTGTAGTGGTAGTAGTAGTGGTAGTGGTTGTGGTGATGGTGGTGATGGTGGTAGTAGTAGTAGAAGTAGTAGTATTCGTGGACAAGACTTTTTCATCAGCCTCTCAGTTTCACTCTTATACTGTGCACTAGACTGATGTAGGAGTGCACCAGCATCTTCGCTTTTTTATCCATTTCACTGGTAAACTCTAGAGCTCTTTTTTACCTATACCTGTTATTTCTACCTCCCTACAACTTGAACCATTTCAAATGACGGGTATCAAAACTCTTCTGAAACTAAATTAACCATTTTTTCTAGGGTGGGGAGCGGCAAGTTGGCCGGGCTTTCCCTACTCATACGTCTTTTTTTCCTTCCTTGGAACGTAAAAAAAAAAAAAAAAAAAAATGCATGTGGATGTTCTCCATGCCATTATAGCGTTATGAATGCAGATGTTTCAGTTAACTGTCATTTGTAACTACGATATGATACTGGGTGGAAACAGAAATCCACTCGATGAATTTGTCTTGCAACTTAACAATTTTTTTTTTTTTTTTTTTTTTTTTTTTTTTTTTTATGTAGGAAGGACACTGGCCAAGGGCAACAAAAATCTAATAAAAAAAATGCCCACTGAAATGCCAGTCCCCAAAAGGGTCAAAGCAGTGGTCAAAAATTGGTGGATAAGTGTCTTGAAACCTCCCTCTTGAAGGAATTCAAGTCATAGGAAGGTGGAAATACAGAAGCAGGCAAGGAGTTCCAGAGTTTACCAGAGAAAGGGATGAATGATTGAGAATACTGGTTAACTCTTGCGTTAGAGAGGTGGACAGAATAGGAGTGAGAGAAAGAAGAAAGTCTTGTGCAGCGAGGCCGCGGAAGGAGGGGAGGCATGCAGTTAGCAAGATCAGAAGAGCAGTTAGCATGAAAATAGCGGTAGAAGACAGCTAGAGATGCAACATTGCGGCGGTGAGAGAGAGGCTGAAGACAGTCAGTTAGAGGAGAGGAGTTGATGAGACGAAAAGCTTTAGATTCCACCCTGTCTAGAACAGCAGTATGAGTGGAACCCCCCCAGACATGTGAAGCATACTCCATACATGGACGGATAAGGCCCTTGTACAGAGTTAGCAGCTGCGGGGGTGAGAAAAACTGGCGGAGACGTCTCAGAACACCTAACTTCATGGAAGCTGTTTTAGCTAGAGATGAGATGTGAAGTTTCCAGTTCAGATTATAAGTAAAGGACAGACCGAGGATGTTCAGTGTAGAAGAGGGGGATAATTGAGTGTCATTGAAGAAGAGGGGATAGTTGTCTGGAAGATTGTGTCGAGTTGATAGATGGAGGAATTGAGTTTTTGAGGCATTGAACAATACCAAGTTTGCTCTGCCCCAATCAGAAATTTTAGAAAGATCAGAAGTCAGGCGTTCTGTGGCTTCCCTGCGTGATATGTTTACCTCCTGAAGGGTTGGACGTCTATGAAAAGACGTGGAAAAGTGCAGGGTGGTATCATCAGCATAGGAGTGGATAGGACAAGAAGTTTGTTTTAGAAGATCATTAATGAATAATAAGAAGAGAGTGGGTGACAGGACAGAACCCTGAGGAACACCACTGTTAATAGATTTAGGAGAAGAACAGTGACCGTCTACCACAGCAGCAATAGAACGGTCAGAAAGGAAACTTGAGATGAAGTTACAGAGAGAAGGATAGAAACCGTAGGAGGGTAGTTTGGAAATCAAAGCTTTGTGCCAGACTCTATCAAAGGCTTTTGATATGTCCAAGGCAACAGCAAAAGTTTCACCAAAGTCTCTAAAAGAGGATGACCAAGACTCAGTAAGGAAAGCCAGAAGATCACCAGTCGAGCGGCCTTGACGGAACCCATACTGGCGATCAGATAGAAGGTTGTGAAGTGATAGATGTTTAAGAATCTTCCTGTTGAGGATAGATTCAAAAACTTTAGATAAGCAGGAAATTAAAGCAATAGGACGGTAGTTTGAGGGATTAGAGCGGTCACCCTTTTTAGGAACAGGTTGAATGTAGGCAAACTTCCAGCAAGAAGGAAAGGTAGATGTTGACAGACAGAGCTGAAAGAGTTTGACTAGGCAAGGTGCAAGCACGGAGGCACAGTTTCGGAGAACAATAGGAGGGACCCCATCAGGTCCATAAGCCTTCTGAGGGTTTAGGCCAGCGAGGGCATGGAAAACATCATTACGAAGAATTTTAATACGAGGCATGAAGTAGTCAGAGGGTGGAGGAGAGGGAGGAACAAGCCCAGAATCGTCCAAGGTAGAGTTTTTAGCAAAGGTTTGAGCGAAGAGTTCAGCTTTAGAAATAGATGTGATAGCAGTGGTGCCATCTGGTTGAAGTAGAGGAGGGAAAGAAGAAGAAGCAAAGTTATTGGAGATATTTTTGGCTAGATGCCAGAAATCACGAGGGGAGTTAGATCTTGAAAGGTTTTGACATTTTCTGTTAATGAAGGAGTTTTTGGCTAGTTGGAGAACAGACTTGGCATGGTTCCGGGCAGAAATATAAAGTGCATGAGATTCTGGTGAAGGAAGGCTTAAGTACCTTTTGTGGGCCACCTCTCTATCATGTATAGCACGAGAACAAGCTGTGTTAAACCAAGGTTTAGAAGGTTTAGGACGAGAAAAAGAGTGAGGAATGTACGCCTCCATGCCAGACACTATCACCTCTGTTATGCGCTCAGCACACAAAGACGGGTCTCTGACACGGAAGCAGTAGTCATTCCAAGGAAAATCAGCAAAATACCGCCTCAGGTCCCCCCAACTAGCAGAGGCAAAACGCCAGAGGCACCTTCGCTTAGGGGGATCCTGAGGAGGGATTGGAGTGATAGGACAAGATAAAGATATGAGATTGTGATCGGAGGAGCCCAACGGAGAAGAAAGGGTGACAGCATAAGCAGAAGGATTAGAGGTCAGGAAAAGGTCAAGAATGTTGGGCGTATCTCCAAGACGGTCAGGAATACGAGTAGGGTGTTGCACCAATTGCTCTAGGTCATGGAGGATAGCAAAGTTGTAGGCTAGTTCACCAGGATGGTCAGTGAAGGGAGAGGAAAGCCAAAGCTGGTGGTGAACATTGAAGTCTCCAAGAATGGAGATCTCTGCAAAAGGGAAGAGGGTCAGAATGTGCTCCACTTTGGAAGTTAAGTAGTCAAAGAATTTCTTATAGTCAGAGGAGTTAGGAGAGAGGTATACAGCACAGATAAATTTAGTATGAGAATGACTCTGTAGTCGTAGCCAGATGGTGGAAAACTCGGAAGATTCAAGAGCGTGGGCACGAGAGCAGGTTAAGTCATTGCGCACATAAACGCAGCATCCAGCTTTGGATCGAAAATGAGGATAGAGAAAGTAGGAGGGAACAGAAAAGGGGCTACTGTCAGTTGCCTCAGACACCTGAGTTTCAGTGAGGAAAAGAAGATGAGGTTTAGAAGAGGAGAGGTGGTGTTCTACAGATTGAATGAAAACAAAAGAGATAATCAATTAAAGCTTCCGAATTTTCCACCAACTGGCTACGACTACAGAGTCACTCTCAAATTAAATTTATCTGTGCTGTATACCTCTCATCTAATTCCTCTGACTATAAGACATTCTTTGACTACTTAACTTCCAAAGTGGAGCACATTCTGACTTTCTTCCCTTTTGCAGAGATCTCATTCTTGGAGACTTCAATGTTCACCACCAACTTTGGCTTTCCTCTCCCTTCACTGACCATCTTGGTGAACTAGCCTTCAACCTCGCTATCCTTCACGACCTAGAGCTATTGGTACAACACCCTACTCATATTCCTGACCGTCTTGTAGATACGTCCAACATTCTTGACCTTTTCCTAACCTCTAATCCTGCTTATGCTATTACCTGGGCTCCTCCGATCACAATCTCATATCTGTATCTTATCACTTCAATCCCTCCTCAGGATCTCCCTAAACGGAGGTGCCTCTGGCGTTTTGCCTCTGCTAGTTGGGGGGACCTGAGGAGGTATTTTGCTGATTTTCCTTGGAATGACTACTGCTTCCGTGACAGAGACCCGTCTTTGTTTGCTGAGCGCATAACAGAGGTGATAGTGTCTGGCATGGAGGCGTACATTCCTTACTCTTTCTCTCGACCTAAACCTTCCAAACCTTGGTTTAACACAGCCTGTTCTCGTGCTATACATGATAGAGAGGTGGCCCACAAAAGTTACTTAAGCCTTCCATCACCAGAATCACATGCACTTTATACTTCTGCCCGGAACCATGTCAAGTCTGTTCTCCAATTAGCCAAAAACTCCTTCATTAATAGATAGTGTCAAAATCTTTCAAGATCTAACTCCTTTCGTGACTTCTGGCATCTATCCAAAAACATCTCCAATAACTTTGCTTCTTCTCCTTTCCCTCCTTTATTTCAACCAGATGGCACCACTGCTATCACATCTATCTCTAAAGCTGAACTCTTCGCTCAAACCTTTGCTAAAAGCTCTACCTTGGACGGTTCAGGGTTTATTCCTCCCTCTCCTTCACCCTCTGACTACTTCATGCTACCTATTACAATTCTTCGCAATAATGTTTTCCATGCTCACACTGGCCTAAACCCTCAGAAGGCTTATGGACCTGATGGGGTCCCTCCTATTGTTCTCCGAAACTGCGCCTCCGTGCTTGCACCTTGCATAGTCAAACTCTTTCAACTTTGTCTTTCAATATCTACCTTTCCTTCTTGCTGGAAGTTTGCCTACATTCAGCCTGTTCCTAAAAAGGGTGACCATTCTAATCCCTCAAACTACCGTCCTGTTGGTTTAATTTCCTGCCTATCTAAAGTTTTTCAATCTATCCTCAACAGGCCGCTCTTCTGTTGATCTTCTGGCTTTACTCACTAAGTCTTGGTCATCCTCTTTTAGAGATTTTGGTGAAACTTTTGTTGTTGTCTTAGACATATCAAAAGCTTTTGATAAAGTCTGGCACAAAGCTTTGATTTCTAAACTACCCTCCTACGGCTTCTATTCTTCTCTCTGTAACTTCATCTCAAGTTTCCCTTCTGACCGTTCTATTGCTGGTGTGGTATACGGTCACTATTGTTCTAAATCTATTAACAGTGGTGTTCCTCAGGGTTCTGTCCTGTCACCCACTCTCTTCCTATTATTCATCAATGATCTTCTAAACCAAACTTCTTGTCCTATCCGCTCCTACGCTGATGAAACCACCCTGCACTTTTCTACGTCTTTTCAAAGACGTCCAACCCTTCAGGAGGTAAACATTTCACGCAGGAAAGCCACAGAACGCTTGACTTCTGAACTTTCTAAAATTTCTGATTGGGGCAGAGCAAACTTGATATTGTTCAATGCCTCAAAAACTCAATTCCTCCATCTCTCAACTCGACACAACCTTCCAGACAACTATCCCCTCTTCTTCAATGACACTCAACTGTCCCCCTCTTCTACTCTGAACATCTTCGGTCAGTCTTTTTCATATAATCGAAACTGGCAACTTTACATCTCATCTCTAGCTAAAACAGCTTCTATGAAGTTAGGTGTTCTGAGACGTCTCCGCCAGTTTTTCTCCACCCTTCTCCCCCGCTGCTAACTCTGTACAAGGCCCTTATCAGTCCATGTATGGAGTATGCTTCACATATCTGGAGGTGGGGGGGATTCCACTCGTACTGCTCATTTAGATAGGGTGGAATCAAAAGCTTTTCGTCTCATCAACTCCTCTCCTCTAACTGACTGTCTTCAGCCCCTTTCTCATCGCCGCAGTGTTGCATCTCTTGCTATCTTCTACCGCTATTTTCATGCTAACTGCATGCCTCCCCTCCTCCCGCGGTCTCACTGCGCAAGACTTTTTTCTTTCTCTCAACCCTATTTTGTCCACCTCTCTAATGCAAAAGTTAACCAATATTCTCAATCATTCATCCCTTTCTCTGGTAAACTCTGGAACTCCCTGCCTGCTTTTGTATTTCCACCTTCCTATGACTTGAACTCCTTCAAGAGAGAGGTTTCAAGACAGTTATCCTTCAATTATTGACCACCGCTTCGGACCCTGTTTGGGGACTGGCATCTCAGTGGGCTTCTTTTTTTATTTATTTTTTAATTAGAAGTTTGTTGCCCTTGGCCAGTGTCCCTCCTACATAAAAAAAGCAACAATAATAATAATAATAATAATAATAATAATAATAATAATAATAATAATAATAATAATAATAATAAAGTCTTGCCGTTGTCAATGGAGAACACACGGAACAGATTACAAGCCACTCAGCATGGATAGACATTATGTACCCACTCTCCACCAGGCTGCATGTGCCGTTGTTAGTCAATACAGGCAACGTTTAAGTATTCCTAAGGAGAAGATATTTGGGATGCTGAAGGTGTGTCCTTAAAGAGAGAGAGAGAGAGAGAGAGAGAGAGAGAGAGAGAGAGAGAGAGAGAGAGAGAGAGAGAGAGAGAGAGAGAGAGAGAGAGAGAGAGAGAGAGAGAGAGAGACAAAGAGGGAGAGAGACGCATTTGTATAATGTAATAGAGGCACAAAACCTTATCTTGTCCAGCAGCTGCATGGCGTTTGTGTTGACGCACTGTTGACTCGCACACTAAGGAAACTGTGCACGAGTGGTTACCGTGACTGGTGGCTTTATAAGGTCGTGTTGGAGACCGGCTACTGTGTAACTATTTCCAGATGCAGCCGAGTGCTTTCTATTTATTTACTTGTTTGTTTTCTTCCTAATCCTGATTCCGATGAGAGTGCTTTCTGATTATCTATTGTTTTTTTTTGTTTTTTTCTCCAGACTTTTTTTTTTTTTTTTTTGTAGTGGTGAAATGAGCGTGACCAAGGTACCATGAATATCACAATGAAAAAAATTAAAAAAAAGTTAATTCTCAATATCCATTCAGTTTATGCCACTAATCTGAGACGGTAAAGGATTGTCTAGGATTCGAAGACAAAGCATTATGAGGAACTTTTAATACCAGTGATTATGTTTATTTACAGGCAGTGGTTATTCTTTATAGAAAAATGTACATGAAACACTGAACCCCAGTTACACAGACCTTTAAAGTCCCTGTATGCCATTTTAAGTTATAAACACATTAAAAAGTAACATCGTGTAAACTGTGACTAATAATATGAGACTGTGTGTGTGTGTGTGTGTATGTGTGTACGCACGTGCTAACACAAGACGTACCCTCTGTGCCGTACATGAGTGATGCGTTTAAGTGAGACACAAAGAGAGGCACGGACAGAGCTGCAAACAACCGCAGGTGTGGGCTGGGCAGCGTCAGGCGTGAGTCAGCTACCCTTGCACTTTCGCTGCGTTGTCTTGGTTCCTTGTCCCGGGCGCAGGGATGGACAGGGCGTGGGCAGCAGCTTAGGGAGGTGTGGTCTGTAGAGTGCTGGTTCATTCTCTCGCCAGCAACACTCAGAGGAATAAATGGTGGAGTACAGCACATAGAGGGTATTATTATGACTTTACTCTCTTGTGTCTAAATGTGACTTATTTGTTGATTCTATGAGGGTTAAGGTAGAATGAGTTTTAGAGAATTGAAAGTTACTAGTAGATGGTCTCTCTCTCTCTCTCTCTCTCTCTCTCTCTCTCTCTCTCTCTCTCTCTCTCTCTCTCTCTCTCTCTCTCTCTCTCTCTCTCTCTGTGTGTGTGTGTGTGTGTGTGTGTGTGTGAATAACAGATCCTCTTTCAACACTGTCTCCCTGAGGATTTTTTTCTAACAAATTCCTGAGACAATATGATATCTTTCTTCCTTTCTCCCATTTCTTGTCCTCCTTTTTTCTCCCTCTACCTTTCACGTGCTCTTCCCTCCTCTCTCTCCTCTTCCTCTTTCAGCTATTCTCCTCCTCCTTCACCACCACCTCTTCTTCCTCTTCCTCCTCCTCCTCCTCTTCCTCCTCCTCCTCCTCCCCTAACACACTCTCGCCTCTGCTTTGCGTTTCTCTATCAGTTGACCTTATATGGCCTTTCCTTTACCAACACTCGACCTCGGTGCGGCCTTTGAGAGAGAGAGAGAGAGAGAGAGAGAGAGAGAGAGAGAGAGAGAGAGAGAGAGAGAGAGAGAGAGAGAGACTTTTGTCCTAAGCGAGACAAGAATCAGGTTTTTGTTCTCAATAAAAGCCTTTGCAGTCATACTAATACGCTCTCTCGCTGCCTCTTAGTGTGTTAGCTTTACTCCCTCTTCTACGTACTTGTAGCTTCTTTAGCCTTCCTTACACGCCGCCTCTTACTGTCTCTTCACGCTATTCTCCTCTGACTAACTTCACGCTACTTCGTCACCTCTCTCTCTCTCTCTCTCTCTCTCTCTCTCTCTCTCTCTCTCTCTCTCTCTCTCTCTCTCTCTCTCTGTCTTCTCCGTTTATAAAGAATCAGAGGTATATTTTATTTATATTACCATTTAATCAATCAGTGAATCAATCGTCCTGTTTTCTCTAGGATATGACACCTCCATTGAGCATTTTTTATTCTAGTTTTGTTGCCTTAGACCGGAGCTCCTCTTACATGGAAAAGAAAAGCTAATTTATCAGTCAGTACGTATGCTTTCACTTTCTCTGTCCCGTATCTTCCTTCTTTCATGCCTACTGCCCTTCCCTCAGCTTCCTTACTCTCTATTTCCCCTTCCTTCACGCATACCGTCCTTCCTACATCTTCCTCTATCGTTTGTTTCTCCTTCCTTCACGCATACGGTCCTACCCTCAGCTTCCCTTTCTAGTGTCCTTCCCTCGGCTTCCCTGTTTAAAGCATCGAAGTCTAGGCTGTACGTGCCAAACAGGACAACAAGAAAAGTGTGAGCAGCCACGACCACCTACTTGAGGCACTTCTTATCGGTGGGTTAATCAGTTACTAAATTTAGCGCCACCCTCAGCTGTCCTGTCTTGTAGATCTGTTAGGAGGCTTGGCTTAAGGCGACTTCTGAAAGAAAACGTTCATGCGAGTATCAAGGGAACGCCTCCTGAACTAAATTGAGCAACGCGATTATAGAGTTTTTTTTTTTTTTGGGGGGGGGTTGTTTTTAGGGTTAATAATTAAGCTTGCGTGTGTCTTTTTATTATGATGTTGTTTTTGTTACTGTTGTTGTTGTTGTTGTTGTTGTTGTTGTTGTTGTTGTTGTTATAATATTTTTTTAAGTATTTATTTATTTATTTATTTATTTATCTATTTTTTTATTTATTTATTTTTTTTTTCTGAACAGTTCCTTTTACACGTACATAAATAATATTATGCTCTGTGTCTGTGATGTGAAAGGTTAACGTGAGTAATACCCGAATTTCATTTTTACCACCTCTCGAAATTTCAATACATTCATTTACTATTAACAGTTGTACAGGCCCCACTTTACTTTGAAGACGGTCACTGAAAAACAGAAAACAATGTTGCACCCAAGTAAACCAAAACGTTAAAAAATCATCACCTCTGAGTTCTGTTAATATTTCCCACGAACTTGCGAATTACGTGATACCTCTCCTGAGCTCCCTGACCTTGAAACTGCGTGACTGGCGTGACCGAGGCGGAGTGTAGGAGTGTTTTCCAATTTTCTGGGGAATTAGAATAAATTGCTCGCAGGGACAAGGTCTTTAGATCAGGTAATTAAGGCATTTGCTTGATGATGGACGAAAAATGTTGGGTAATGAGAGAGAGAGAGAGAGAGAGAGAGAGAGAGAGAGAGAGAGAGAGAGAGAGAGAGAGAGAGAGAGAGAGAGAGAGAGAGAGAGAGAGAGAACGATAAGAATTATTAAAAAAAAAGATTGTCAAATGACTGACTAACTTGTTTTAGGAAGGAAGGGAGCTGTTATTGACCGGCTTTTGTAGTTATTTATTTATTTGTTTATTTATGTATTTATTTGTTCTTTTTTTTATTTTACTATGTATGTTTTCGGTCAGTTTTTTCTTCAGTCATGGTTCTGTGAGATGCTTCTCTTAATTTTCCCTTGATGCCCAAACTGAAATGCATGAAAAAATCACACACACACACACACACACACACACACACACACACACAAAAAAAAAAAAAAAAACTCCTAGGAAGACACGATAAACCAATGAGTTAGTTTCAGAATTTCTAAAACCCATCCTTTCTTTCCTCCCTTCCCGCAGGAGGTAAGAAACTACGAGAATAAGAAGCCAAGAAACACACGTGGTACACTACGTAGGTGCACTGTAAGACTCATGCAGGCTGCCGCAGACATGGCCAATCTCCGCGCTCGTGCTTTTGAGGTGGTCCGGTTGTTGGTGTCTTGATCTTATAAGGATGCGAGGGAAGGGGCAGGCCAGTCTGCTCGGCGGGCGGCCACACGAATCTCCCAGCCATACCCGACGTAACAAAGGAAATGCCATTGGACACAAAAGAGGTAATTTCTACATGCCTCTCCCCTCTTCCTTCCTCCTCCCAACAGGCGAATATCTAGAATGATGCGCCTATGAAGGGAAATATAAATAGTTGCATAAGTTAACGGCGCATTTGCATCCTTATGGGCTGTGTTGTAGTGAGCGAAGGAGGTGGGTGTGTGAGGAGAGAGGGGGAATGGGTAGGTGACTGGCTGTGTGAGTGGGTGGATGAGTGTATGCGTTGTATTTTTGTGTATGCATGTGTTCTTGACCTGCTCTGTGTGTGTGTTTGTGTGTGTGTGTGTATGTGTGTGTGTGTGTGTGTGTGTGTGTCATCGTGTGTGCGTATGCGTGTGTAGTTGTCATGCTGTAGAATTGAGTTAAATGACGTTGTTTTTGTATACCGTTTTTGTATGCCCGTTAGCTCACGCACACACACACACACACACACACACACACACACACACACACACACACACACACACACACTCAGATCACCCATGAGTCATCGCCAGTAAAACGAATTCGCATCACCCTCCCCACACCCACGCCTCGCTATTCCCCTACGAGGAACACCCACCCGTGTCCTTCCTCACCCAACAGGCACCTCGGCCACTCCCCAAGACCTTCCCTTGAAACAGATGGACGGGCACTAAACCCTGGCGTACCCACTCAAGATGTGCTACCCAGCGGCCCGCATTAACCATATGCATGTGCCGTGAGGTGTTCCACTAAAGCACATACCCTTACATTCCTTTCTCTCGCACTTTCCAATCCATTAAAGTAAAAGAGGATGGTTGAGAGTGAGGCGAGGATTGTGGCACGTGTGTGTTCATCCTTAGACCTGCTTGAAGGGACATATGTGGGTGAGGTAGGTAGGTAGGGACGGCAGGCGGACGCGAGTAAAGAGGTGACTCATCTATGACTCACCCTCATCCAACGACAGACACGCCCGCTGCTGTACGCCCGCCCCCTCACTCACTTCCCTCACCCCCATCATCATTACCATCACTCGCTTGTCTGCTTGCCTGCCTGTCTGCCCGCCTGCTTGCCTGCCTGCCTTCCTGCATGCATGCTCACCTTCTCACGTAGGCCATGTTTAGCAGCCCCATCTTCCTGCTGGTCTCTCCTACGCCTTTCCTTGCCTCACAATACCTGGTAGCTTTTAGAATGAAGTTTTAAGGGATATGCATGTGAGGGGAACCAGGTGTGAGGGAGACAAGAGCTGATCTGTCTACAGAGTCCCACCTAAACCAGCAGGTGTCCTAAGCTCCCCCCTCTCCTTGCCCTGCTTTATCTCTCTTCACACCAGGCTCATTTTTTTTACTTCTCCTGCTGCTTACTGATGCACCTGCTGCAGATATCACGTTGTTGAGTGCTTGACACAGACATACCGATGGTCGACAGAACCGTGTAGTAAGCTGGATCTTAATTATACGTGTAAGTTTTAGAAAGTGTTCTGACGGACAAATACGATCTTAGTGACTGTGAGGAATTTATATTATGAGCGTGCGTACGTTGTCCTTGTACAACATGGTGCTCTCTGTACTTTTCTTCTTAGGTAAAACATGGCCTCTTTTTTCTAGCCCTTTTTACCTTGAATATTTATTGCAACGCAAGCTCTGTTCTTCTGTCGCATTCACGTAAAGAAGATGGAAGCCACATTGCAGTTCAGCGAGCACTGACCTCCGTGCAGTGTTGGTGTGTACTCCCCGGATGGCCATGAAAGGAGGGTCTTTACGAGAACTGCGCTCCCAGACGTCACAATCTTGACCATCACGTGGTGGGTGTGTGAGGACAAAGGTAGCAGTACTGGGAGCAGCTGCACATACCCGCCACTCCTCTTTCTACTGGACTCTCTCTCTCTCTCTCTCTCTCTCTCTCTCTCTCTCTCTCTCTCTCTCTCTCTCTCTCTCTCTCTCTCTCTCTCTCTCTCTCTCTCTCCAACTGTGGGTTTTCCTGGGACCGGGACTTTTCAGCTGCTCCAGAGTTACTGTGACTCTTGCTGAAAATAAAGGACGTATGTGCATGTAAAGTTTTGATTTAAAAGCAAGTGTATAGCGCTACAAAATTTTATACATCGATCATTCTCTCCATTTATAGCTTTTCCTACAACCGGAGCTTTTCACCTGGTCCAGATGTACTGCTGCTGTTGCTGAAACTAGAGAACGTTTGAACAATTAGGATTTTATACGAATAACTGCTGTTCTAAATTCCATCCCTAGGTCTTTCTTTCCAACTGTTTTTTTTTTTTTTTTGTTGCCATTAGAATTTTTATCTTTCTCCAAAGTTATTCCAACTCCTACTGACATTGAATCACATAGTATGCACATTGATCCTTATGTAACGAGAACACGTCTAGAGCAACTCGCACCGTGGTAATGGTTGTATTAGATAAGATCGTCAGTTTTACGAAGATATTCCCTAACAATCAGAACTTTTCAATTAAGATGCGTCGAAACTTAGAGCTATGACATAAAATCACGTCTAGAGCAGCAAACAGGACAATAGTAGTAGTAGTAGTAGTAGTAGTAGTAGTAGTAGTAGTTCTAATACCAGTATAACGTACAGAATCTCACAAAGGATATATAAATATTAATTTCCTTTCATTATTCAGTAGCACCATACGCATGAGTCTTGGAAGGAGGTCTTTGTCAGCAGGGAAAAAAGAAGACCCACAAAAATGAGGTGGCTCACGGCGTGCAATCAAGGAGGGGGGCCCTCGGTGCCTGGGGGAAGGAAGGGTACCGTTGCGTGTCTAATCTATTCTTGAAGCTATTGATCGCACTTGCAATGGGGACGAGCGTGCAGTACTTTTCTCCGCTCCATGAAATATGACACGCGGTAGACAGAGAGACAGACAGGCAGGCAGAGTGAGTCCTTGGAGTAAATATGTTGCGAGAGTGACGATGGTCTGGTGGGAGTGAAAGAGAAGGAAAAAGGAGTGTCTTGGATGTGAATGGCCTGCGGGAAAGGGAATAAGGTAGTCAGGGAATAACAGTGAAATTTGATACTGGGATTGGTACTTCATTTTCAAGAGCGATCATCTTCTGAGCGAAAAAAAAAAATGAAACTTGTTGGAAAGGATAACTGTTCAGAAAAGAATGGTGTAGAATGAATACCTGACGAACAGACGAGGAGGAGGAGGAGGAGGAGGAAGAGTCTGAGGGTAACCGAGGATATGTTTTATAGACATTATTAGTTGCTGGAGGGTGAAGTTGTTCTTGAGAAACTGAATGAAAGGGGGAGTAGGCTAAGGAAAATTGAGAAGAAAGGTAAACTGTTCACGAAAGAGAGTAGAGATCAGATGGAGAATCAAGGACGAAGTTTTGTAGACATTATTAGTTGTTAAGCGTAAATATGCTCTGGGGAAACTAGTGGAGAAGGGAAGTTGTCCAGGGGAAGAGAGTGTAGTGGGTGAATGCCGTATGAAAGAAATGATCAGACGGGCAAGTAAGAAAGAAGTTTTATATTGGTTATTACTTTTGAAATTATCCTCAACACTTAGAAAAAAAAAAAAGGAGAAAAAATGAAATAGTGTAAAGATGAGATGTCTATAAAAGGAGTGATCAGATGGGCAATAAAGAATGAAATTTTATTTATTTATTTTTGGTTAAAACGAAGTTATCACATGGAGGACACACGAGAACAACCACCAGAAAGCAGCAATAGTGCGGAAGTTGTACAGGGACAGATGTGTGAGGGAAGTGATGAGGGAGGAGAAGGAGGGGGACCTGGCAAGCTGCAGTGCGGTGTGGGTGGGTGGTGGATAGCGGTGGGGGGAGGAGGAAGGATGGTGAGGGTCCTGGTGGTGGTAAAGGCGGTTGTCCTAGAAATGTCCACCTCCACATCTGTTAAAACCACACTTCTTCTATCTTATCCTACTGGGAGTTGAACGTTTTACTCCTTGCCATCGCTTTGCACAAAGCTTACCACTCAGTTATGCAAGAAATGAACCACCTACCGCTACAGGAAATGATGTTAAGATCAATAAAAACGTATGTGCAGTTGCAAAAAGCGTCGTATTGTCCAAAATATTTCAGCACCACAAGGCAACGACCTCCGCGTATTGCATCCTAGTTTCTCTCAGTTCTTACGAAACTGTTGATGTCAAGCAATTCAATTCGAGGAGGATAAGGACGAGAAGTGAGTACATTCGCCCAAAGTACTGATGTGATACTGATGGGATACGAGTACCTCAGTTTTTGTTCGTCTTTTTGAGGTTGTTGGTATAAAGCAACTCATCAGTCCATATGTTACTTCCTATTCAGTTTAAACAGGGAAAATTTACTGGGATTCGTGACGTCACTGCGTGAGTCAACTTTACATAAATAGAATTCGTGACGCAGCTTCGTTTCTTGTATTGGTGTTGCTTTTTTTCTTTTTCTGGTGATCTTTAATGCAGCTTTTTGTGCCTCGCATCGCCAGTAACAGGCAAAACAGACGGGCCAGGAGGTGACTAGAGTTCGGCGGTGATCTCTTAAACATGCACACACACACACACACACACACACACACACACACACACACACACAAGATCAACGTCTCTCTCTCTCTCTCTCTCTCTCTCTCTCTCTCTCTCTCTCTCTCTCTCTCTCTCTCTCTCTCTCTCTCTCTCTCTCTCTCTCTCTCGCTCTCCTGTCTGGTTGTTAATCTACATAAAAGTGATTTTTTTCATATTTATAATTATGTTTATTTTCATTTTTCCATATATCTGTTTATGTACGAGTGTGTATTTATATTGCTTTAATTTTTTTACTTCAAGTTCTTTTTACGAACATTGATCTTATTAGGACAAAGCTTGATTATTATTATTCTTTTTTTTTCTGTACATTTCACTTGAATTTCTTCCATAGTGTTTATACCGTCGCCAGCGAAGTACCACTAAAATACTGCTGTCATTTGTTTTTTTGTCCGTCATGCTGTTAATGCCACAGTACCAGAGTGAGGCCAGTGGGTGGTTTGCTGCGGAATCACTCGGTCACTTATTGGTTCTCTCACACACGGGCTAGTTATGGACTTCACTTCACATAACTGTCAAACGAGAGGTGCCGTGGAAAGCTGCAGGAAGATGGCGAGTGATGGAATAAAAGGGAATAGTAATAATAATTGTAATAAAGAAAAAAAGAATAAGATGGTACACGGGTGGTTTTTTGACTAAACACAAAAGCTTTGACATTTGTGACCTTCTTTCCACTGAGATTGATAGGGTTGTGTGTGTGTGTGTGTGTGTGTGTGTGTGTGTGTGTGTGTGTGTGTGTGTGTGTGTGTGTGTGTGTGTCAACGCGGCATATGGACGAAAAATAAATAAATAACAAAAGGAAACGTTACAGGAATTGAGAAAAAAGAGGCTTAGCAAAATCAGTTGCAGAAACCTGATTGTAGTAGAGACATTAGTGCCACAGATAACTGGTTATAGTAACATATGCCAGGAATGACAATACTATTGAGTGAGAACGCAGCCATGGCGATCCGTGGGAATTACCTGACTAAACGAAGACCGGTCTGAACTAAACTACATACTTGGGATTAGCTGAGATATTATAGGAGAACAGATAACAAGAAACTTGCATTTTTTTAAAATTCTTTTTAGGGTATCTGCTATACTACTACATCTACTACTACTACTACTACTACTACTACTACTACTACTACTACTACTACTACTACTACTACTACTACTACTACTACACTGATACTAGTGTTACTGCTGATAACATTCTTACCTATATTAAGCCTGTTATTTCTATTCATGATATACAAATGCTTGATATTTTGTCTAAGGATTTTGCGGCCTTTAAAGTGAATATAAATCTAAGTGATAGAATGAATCTGTTTAACTCTGAATTTTGGCCGGAAGATGTCGCAGTAGAATTACATCAATATTCTTCTTGAATGAAAAACAATTTTTTTTTACAAGAGATTTTTATCTTAGATGATAGACTTGGTGACAGATTTCATCGGTGAAAAACATGAGGGTGTAAGTGTGCCAGCTGTCCATTCTGAAAAGGCCTTGTATCCAACGTAGTGATGTGTGAAGGTGGACTGGCCTTTATGTGGAAGAAGGATTTGCCGTTTGAGATAAAGGTGCTTCTGGTTGAGAAAGATTACATTAGTTTGCAGTTATCAGGGGTTAATTTAAAAATTCTTTTGATAAATGTATATATGAGGAGTGTAACATGTGAAAGGAAGACACTTGAAGAATATCTTCAGGTGTTGTTTGCCTTGAAACATGTTGTAATTGATGATGATTTAAATCCAGTTATTTATTTATTTATTTATTTATTTATATTTTTTTTTTTAGGTGACTTTAATGCATATCTTTATTTAAGCAGAGCCTGGGACGGCTTACTGAGCTTTTGTGAAAGAAATGATTTGTCTTTTATAGATTTTAATTTCATGGATGTTAACGCTTTTACTTTTATACCTTACAATAACTCCTGATGAGAGTGATTAGATCATAACATGTTCTAACCCCTTTCAGTAAATTAATATGAGTCGGAAAGTGTTCAGGGGCTTTGTCTTTATGTAAGAAAAATTAAACAGAAGAAATCTATCGCAATGCAAGATAAAATAAAAACAAGAATATGAAAGAATTTTGGAATGAGGTTAAGCAACAGTCTTATAAAATGAAATGACCTAGTGTTAATGACGATGAAAATTATATTGATAATATCATTTAAATGTTTTGTAGCATATTTTTCAGTGATGGTAACAATGATTGTACTACAGATAATAAAGACGAGGAAGATCTTTCAAATATACTGAAAGATGTATGGAATGAAAAAGAAAAGTTCGATATGAAAACTTCGCCGGAAACATTAAAAATGTCATTGATATATTCCCATGGAGTTACTAAAAGTAAGAAAAAATTTGTTTCATGTGAGTAGCCTTGATATTGTTCATCAGTGTAACTTGCTGTTACTGAAACAACAGGTAGCTTTAACACAAACAAGATATTTTAAGTCTTTTAATAAGAACTCGTTGATTTTTGTTCTTAATATTTCCTAATTTTTAAATGGAATTATACTTAGATAATTTTCTAATTATTAAAAAAAAAAAAAAAAAAAAACATATATAGCAGACATTTTACATTATAATAAAACTGATATTATTTTAGCATGAACCGGTTTGGTGCAGATTCATGAACCGCGCAGAGTGTCATTTGTACAATACCATGTGATGTCCAGCTGACTTTACATTATAAAATAAAGAATGACTGATTGATTGATTGACGACCACCACAAACACCACCACCACCACCACCACCACCACCACTACTACTACTACTACTACTACTACTACTACTACTACTATTAGAAAGCTACTTTTGAGAGAAGAGGATAGAATAAAACAAGGTTCATCTTCGCCTACCCTTGCGCCAAAGTGCCGGGAACAGTTAGAAGAGAACACAGCGTATCTTGATGGGCATTTTTTATTGTAAATATTTGATGTGCTACGTAGACTGCCACTAGCGCTCGTTCATCTTGAGAAGCACGGGAACTTCAGTAAAAAAAAAAAAAGGGGTGTTCTCACTACGCTACGCTTCTTATTAGAAAAAAATAAATAAACAAATAAGTAAAATAAATAAATATATAAGTATATATATATATATATATATATATATATATATATATATATATATATATATATATATATATATATATATATATATATATATATATATATATATATATATATACGAGTATAAACAAGTGTAATCTATGTACACGTACTACGTTATTGTAAGAAATGAAAATATAGAAGTAAACCATATAACGTATGTAGACTCGCTAGAACTGGAAAACCATAAGAAAAGTAATCAGATGTTCGCGTTACATTTCTTAACCGAGAGATAAAGAAAACAAAGTTGATCACAGATGATTGCCTATAATTACATACAAATCTGACAATTCTTAGGTTTTCTACAGAATTGTTTGAGTGTTGCGTGTCAGATTGACGGTTGTATTCCTAGAATATAGGAATATCATAATCATTTAAGCGGGAGACGATGTGGAACAGAGGTTAGATAGTGAGACATTTTGGGTGTAATTATGCTATTTACTGGATTTGTAGTGGTCGCAACGATAAACAGCTGTGTATAGTCGAGATCAGGAGTCCAAATAACTTTGTACACTCACTTGCACTGTGCCTTGTGTTTTTCCTCAATGCTAACCTTTCTGATCTGCTGGCAGTCTTGTAATATATGACAATTGTTAAAATCTCAGCACCTCAGAGGAGTTAGGAATGAAAAAAATACTACTAAACACATTGGAAGCGAGTGCTGGAAGCTACTCGACTACTGACCCTGGCTACAGCCTGTAGTACGGTAATGCAGCTATTTCGATCTTCAATTTCTTCTTTTCATGACTCAGCGCTTCAGACAAATTCATCTGTGTCTTAAAGCATGAGTTGAGGTCGTTACATCCAACACAGGCACCAGGAGCTGAGCGTGAACACAAGTGACGCGCCTCCACGTATTGATCACATTGCAGGTTCTGGCGGGAAAACAACTGAGGATTTTCTGGTTTCACATTAAGAAATGACAAAAAAAAAAAAAAAAAATAGTTCTCACAGAAGTATTGCATCGACGAATTCCTTTGTTATAGTGTAAAAAAAAAAAGGAAAAGTATCGTAGTAGATTCAGTGACAAATAATTAAAAACCAACTATAAAACAGTTTTGCTTTCTAAGAATGACTGTGATTTTTTTTTTTCAGAGAGACCGAAGACTAGGTGAAAAGATTCAGCTTCAACAAAGAATGTAAAAAACACGGATTGTAAGAGTAACACTGACTACTAGGCCAGGTGAGTGATATGTGGAAGCTGCTGGCGAGCGTTGCTGCTGTGAAAAAGAAAATAAATAAATAAATAAATAAAAATAAATAATATATATATATATATATATATATATATATATATATATATATATATATATATATATATATATATATATATATATATATATATATATATATATATATATGTGTGTGTGTGTGTATGTGTGTGTGTGTGTGTGTGTGTGTGTGTGTGTGTGTGTGTGTGTGTGTGTGTGTGTGTGTGTGTTGTGTTAATTGAGATAAAGGAAAGCTACATAACCTTAATAACGTCTTAGAACAATGCGATAGGAGCACGGCAGTGATGCTAACTAATTAAGATCCAGTATATGAAGAACTTGACTCGACAATGATTATTTGTAATATCAGATATAAGACGGAGGAAGCGTGCGATGTGTGTACAAGTGAGGTGGTGTGGAATTTAACCTGACGCTTTTCTGAGGTCATCCGCCCTTTGAGTGCTGGGCGGGCGGAACACTGCAAGGCTCGAGGGGCCGATAAAGTTCTAAGATTGGACGTGTAAACCTCTTTGGGAAATTAATAAGTTTCACGTCAAACCAGTTACGGAGTTGTCTTGTGCTGAGTAATCTGACCCGAGGCCTCCCACTTCCCTCGATTTGATCAAATGAAATTGGATTTTTTTTTTTTTTACTTCTTCCTCAGGCCAGACACATTAGTTATAGTGGTAGTGGTGGCAGAAGTAGTTGTAGTAGTAGTAGCAACAGCAGTAGTAGTAGTAGTACTAGTAGTAGTAGTAGTAGTAGTAGAAGCAGTGGTAGTAATAGTAGTAGCTGTAGTAATAGTAGTAGTAGTAGTAGTAGTAGTAGTAGTAATAGTAGTAGTAGTAGTGGTGAACTAGCCTACAACTTTGCTATCCTCCATGACCTAGAGCAATTGGTGCAACACCCTACTCGTATTCCTGACCGTCTTGGAGATACGCCCAACATCCTTGACCTTTTCCTGACCTCTAATCCTTCTGCTTATGCTGTCACCCTTTCTTCTCCGTTGGGCTCCTCCGATCACAATCTCATATCTTTATCTTGTCCTATCACTCCAATCCCTCCTCAGGATCCCCCTAAGCGAAGGTGCCTCTGGCGTTTTGCCTCTGCTAGTTGGGGGGACCTGAGGCGGTATTTTGCTGATTTTCCTTGGAATGACTACTGCTTCCGTGTCAGAGACCCGTCTTTGTGTGCTGAGCGCATAACAGAGGTGATAGTGTCTGGCATGGAGGCGTACATTCCTCACTCTTTTTCTCGTCCTAAACCTTCTAAACCTTGGTTTAACACAGCTTGTTCTCGTGCTATACATGATAGAGAGGTGGCCCACAAAAGGTACTTAAGCCTTCCTTCACCAGAATCTCATGCACTTTATATTTCTGCCCGGAACCATGCCAAGTCTGTTCTCCAACTAGCCAAAAACTCCTTCATTAACAGAAAATGTCAAAAACTTTCAAGATCTAACTCCCCTCGTGATTTCTGGCATCTAGCCAAAAATATCTCCAATAACTTTGCTTCTTCTTCTTTCCCTCCTCTACTTCAACCAGATGGCACCACTGCTATCACATCTATTTCTAAAGCTGAACTCTTTGCTCAAACCTTTGCTAAAAACTCTACCTTGGACGATTCTGGGCTTGTTCCTCCCTCTCCTCCACCCTCTGACTACTTCATGCCTCGTATTAAAATTCTTCGTAATGATGTTTTCCATGCCCTCGCTGGCCTAAACCCTCAGAAGGCTTATGGACCTGATGGGGTCCCTCCTATTGTTCTCCGAAACTGTGCCTCCGTGCTTGCACCTTGCCTAGTCAAACTCTTTCAGCTCTGTCTGTCAACATCTACCTTTCCTTCTTGCTGGAAGTTTGCCTACATTCAACCTGTTCCTAAAAAGGGTGACCGCTCTAATCCCTCAAACTACCGTCCTATTGCTTTAATTTCCTGCTTATCTAAAGTTTTTGAATCTATCCTCAACAGGAAGATTCTTAAACATCTATCACTTCACAACCTTCTATCTGATCGCCAGTATGGGTTCCGTCAAGGCCGCTCTACTGGTGATCTTCTCGCTTTCCTTACTGAGTCTTGGTCATCCTCTTTTAGAGACTTTGGTGAAACTTTTGCTGTTGCCTTGGACATATCAAAAGCCTTTGATAGAGTCTGGCACAAAGCTTTGATTTCCAAACTACCCTCCTACGGTTTCTATCCTTCTCTCTGTAACTTCATCTCAAGTTTCCTTTCTGACCGTTCTATTGCTGCTGTGGTAGACGGTCACTGTTCTTCTCCTAAATCTATTAACAGTGGTGTTCCTCAGGGTTCTGTCCTGTCACCCACTCTCTTCTTATTATTCATTAATGATCTTCTAAACCAAACTTCTTGTCCTATCCACTCCTATGCTGATGATACCACCCTGCACTTTTCCACGTCTTTTCATAGACGTCCAACCCTTCAGGAGGTAAACATATCACGCAGGGAAGCCACAGAACGCCTGACTTCTGATCTTTCTAAAATTTCTGATTGGGGCAGAGCAAACTTGGTATTGTTCAATGCCTCAAAAACTCAATTCCTCCATCTATCAA
The DNA here is from genome assembly GCF_035594125.1 of Scylla paramamosain. Taxonomy (NCBI): domain Eukaryota; kingdom Metazoa; phylum Arthropoda; class Malacostraca; order Decapoda; family Portunidae; genus Scylla; species Scylla paramamosain. The sequence continues at coordinate 8,258,337 of NC_087171.1, read as the reverse complement.
CTCGACACAATCTTCCAGACAACTATCCCCTCTTCTTCAATGACACTCAACTGTCCCCCTCTTCTACACTGAACATCCTCGGTCTGTCCTTTACCTATAATCTGAACTGGAAACTTCACATCTCATCTCTAGCTAAAACAGCTTCTATGAAGTTAGGTGTTCTGAGACGTCTCCGCCAGTTTTTCTCACCCCCCAGCTGCTAACTCTGTACAAGGGCCTTATCCGTCCATGTATGGAGTATGCTTCACATGTCTGGGGGGGTTCCCTCATACTGCTGTTCTAGACAGGGTGGAATCAAAAGCTTTTCGTCTCATCAACTCCTCTCCTCTAACTGACTGTCTTCAGCCTCTCTCTCACCGCCGCAATGTTGCATCTCTAGCTGTCTTCTACCGCTATTTTCATGCTAACTGCTCTTCTGATCTTGCTAACTGCATGCCTCCCCTCCTTCCGCGGCCTCGCTGCACAAGACTTTCTTCTTTCTCTCACTCCTATTCTGTCCACCTCTCTAACGCAAGAGTTAACCAGTATTCTCAATCATTCATCCCTTTCTCTGGTAAACTCTGGAACTTCTTGCCTGCTTCTGTATTTCCACCTTCCTATGACTTGAATTCCTTCAAGAGGGAGGTTTCAAGACACTTATCCACCAATTTTTGACCACTGCTTTGACCCTTTTAGGGACTGGCATTTCAGTGGGCATTTTTTTTATTAGATTTTTGTTGCCCTTGGCCAGTATCCTTCCTACATAAAAAAAAAAAAAAAAAAAAAAAAAAAAGTAGTGGTAGTATTAGTAGTAGTAATAGTAGTAGTGACAGTAGTAGTAGTAGTAGTAGTAGTCGTAGTCATAGTCGTAGTAGTAGTAGTAGTAGTAGTAGTAGTAGTAGTAGTAGTAGTAGTAGTAGTAGTTGTTGTTGTTGTTGTTGTTGTTGTTGTTGTTGTTGTTGTTGCTGTTGTTGTTGTTGTTGTTGTTGTTGTTGTTGTTGTTGTTGTTGTTGTCGTCGTCGTCGTCGTCGTCGTCGTCGTCGTCGTCGTCGTCGTCGTAGTAGTAGTAGTAGTAGTAGTAGTAGTAGTAGTAGTAGTAGTAATAATAGTAGTACTAGTTAATCAATTAAGGAGAAATATAGAATAAGAATGCGAAATAGTAATTAAAGAAGAATCTACTTGTAAACTATTTTGTCCAGTGTAAAACTCAGTGTAATATTTTTTATATGTATATGCAGTCTATAAAAACGCGATCCTTATTAAATGCCTGTAAGGGACATGTGACACGTATAGATAAATAGATGAATAGGTAGATAGATAAGCAGATAGATAGATAGAAAGGCAGATGTACACACAAAAGCCACATTCAAATCTCACATGAACCCTACTATACCAACGACATCAGAAACTTAACATTAACAGGCAGCGATAAACAATCCGACAACTGCTAACTTTCCTTTCCTCCACGTGTGTCCAGTCGTAAGGTCACTCGCTGGGTACACGCAGAAAACGGGTGACGGGAAAGGTATAAGGCACTATGAGCTATGAGTGTAGGGTATGAGAGAGTAAGGTCACCTGTCTCCTAAAGATAGTTTGTGTGTAAAGTTTTCGCCAAGGCTGCAGTTGAGGATTAGTGTCTGTGTTGAGTTATGTAACGTGTGCAGTGCGTCTTTTTATGCACCTTATGATGTGCTGTGCAAGTGTGTGACTGCGTGGAGTCTTCTGGCACTGCGATCTGGCAAATTCGTCCTATTCTAAAAAGATGTGGGAGTTTTTTTTTTTCTTTTACAAATATTTCTTATATATTTTTTGTAATGATTCCTGTTTTATTATATTCCTTGTTCTTGATTTTTTCTTTCCTTCTTGTTCTTCTATTATTATTATTATTATTATTATTATTATTATTATTATTATTATTATTATTATTATTATTATTATTATTATCATTATTATTATTATTATTATTATTATCACTATTGTTATTATTATTATTGTTACTACTACTACTACTACTACTACTACTACTACTACTACTACTACTACTACTACTAATAATAATAATAATACAGGCCCTAAAAGATTTTAATCCCTCGATCACTCCTTGAAACTATTTTCGTAAACATTCAGCATGCTTTACTGAACCTTCTGAGAAGCCATAGCAGTCAAAAGGTGAAGGCGGTACATGGGATTAAGGTAAAAATCAACGTGAAATGTCATGTGAAATTTCTCTCTCTCTCTCTCTCTCTCTCTCTCTCTCTCTCTCTCTCTCTCTCTCTCTCTCTCTCTCTCTCTCTCTCTCTCTCTCTCTCTCTCTCTCTCTCTCTCTCTCTCTCTCTCTCTCTCTCTCTCTCTCTCTCTCTCTCTCTCTCTCTCTCTCTCTCTCTCTCTCTCTCTCTCTCTCTCTCGTTTTTAACGTGTCAAGGTATCCGGTCATGGGCACAAAGAGAGAGAGAGAGAGAGAGAGAGAGAGAGAGAGAGAGAGAGAGAGAGAGAGAGAGAGAGAGTTTCAAAAGACCACTCTCAAATAGATAATTATGGAGAGAATTTCCATAATGTTGACTAATTCAAATTCGGAGATGTTTCAATACTCCA
>NC_087171.1:8245766-8250766 GCF_035594125.1 Scylla paramamosain | reverse complement strand
TATTTATTATTCACTAACGACTTGTATATATATATATATATTTTTTTCTCTTCTGCAAACATTGTCACATATTTGATAAAACTGACTGTGCAAATTAGGGGCAAGGAAGAAGACAGCGAAACATACACTGTACCAGCTTGAGGGATTCTTGTACACTGTCAGCTTAACATGAAAGTATTCGTCCGTGGTTAGAAATTTTTGATAACCGGAATCCCGATATGAGTTATCAGCTGAGGAAAAAGAGATTACTTGTTTCCGTTTCCTGTGCCACACGTAATCTCATTCTTTTGATCTCCTCTTGGGCTTTTCTGCGTCTTGGTGCAGCTGCGTGTTGGTTACGAAACAGCACCTTGCGACAACAACAACACTCATTTCATACCACTTGCGTCTTTCGCTTGAAGTTACTGGTTTAACAGAGGTTTCTCCTTTGCCTTTGCCACTCATACCTGTCTCCTGCTTAATTTCAGGCCAGCTCTTGCATCCTCCGCTTAAAATTTACATATGTTATTCTAAATATAATGATGGTCTAAGAATGGCAGAAGAAAGTAGGGTAAAGGGGAGAACTAAATGGAGAGGTGGATTATGGCAATTTGCTGGAGAAGCATGGACGAAACGGGCAGCTAGAGATGAATAGAGGAGGCTGAATTATATATCCTGATGATGATGATGATGATGATGATGATGATGATGATTGTTACGCCCCCGTGTGGGGGGGTAACGTTGGAAGTAGTCAGCTACTCAGCGGATCTCCCAGCCCACTTATGATTCAATGATCGGCCGCTTGGTGTAGCATGACACTAATTCCGCCACCTTTGCCTGCGGTGTCAGGTAAGTATTTTTCTCCTACTTATTTACTCTTGATACAGACGACGCCCCTAAGACATTGAAGACATGAGGTCTACATCCCCCAGCACAGTCAGAGCTCCGTCCTTTCGCGCCTTTAGGATGCAGGCGGGGTGAGGGAGGAATGACGGCTGTTCAGGAGCACCCTGAGAGCACGGCCGCCCACTCTGTGCCACTTGCCCCAGCAGGTAAACAGGCAGCTATCTAAAGGTTCGCCGGCGGGACTCGTGCAGAGTTGGGGAGCGGCGGTGAGATGCAGCAGCAGCAGCAGCGATGCGACAGCAGCGGCGATGTAGGAGCAGCAAGTGTCATACATCGTTGGATATCCATATGGGCAGGCAGCCCCCCAGTCTAGAACCACAATGTAAATTGCTCACTGTTCATCACCGAGTTATTGAACACCTTCAGGAGAACGAAAGAGCTGCAGGCCTTCACGGCCTGAGGAACAACGATGAACGATGTCTGTTGCTGGGTTCCTCGGGCAGGTTATCTGTCACCACAGTGTATCAGTGCGGCGACACCTTCTGCAGCTGTTGTTGTTGAGGAAGACCAACCCAGCTGCACCTGACACACCAAACTCGCGATTCGGCAGCCCATTACTGCTGACTGAAGCAGATCTCTCCCTTCCCCTATTCACTACCGTTCTTAAGCGTTTTCTCCCTTCCTCCTTCCCCTGTTCATCTTTCTCCTTCTTTTCCAACAAGTATTCACAATGATAATGAGGATGAGGATGATGATAATTCTTTCATTTAGATGTAATAATCAATACTTAGTCCTTTTATGTTATTGTTTTCTTTTGCGTCAGGAATGGAAGACCGCATAGGACCAATGCATGAATTATCTCCTTGCTTCTATAATAAATGTGTGTCCACCTTTATTTTCTTTCATAGATGGACAACATAGAATTAACGCTATGTACTTTTCATTTTTAATCATTCCAAAGAGTAAGACAACCTTAACAAGTTCAATATTTGCATGCTATCCCTTTCACTGTACTGAAACCTAAGGAAATAATGCATAGAGGCAGAAATACAGCAAATCGAGTATTAAGATTAATTTTTAGGAGTGTTAAAAGTAGAAGTCCCGAAGAAATATTAAAGTTATTTTTGGCACTGCCTAAACATCATCTAGATAATGATGTACAATTCTGGTTCCTATATTACAGGAAGGATGTAGGTCTACTAGAATCAGTACAAAGGAGAATGACTAAAAGGATACAAGGGATGAGGGGCATTCCTTACGGAACGAGACTGAAACTTTTAAATTTACATGCCTTAGAGAGGCGTACAATAAGAGATTACCTGGTAGAGGTCTTTTAGTGGTATAGGAGACGTAACAAGGGTAACGCCAGCAAAATTATCAGGATCAATAATCTGGATAAAACAAGAAATAATGGGTTTAAGCTTTAAAAAAAAATAGGATTAAGAAAGAGACTGGTAGATGAATGGAACAGACTTAGTAGTCAGGTTGTTAGTGCTGAGCCATTAGGGAGCTTTTAAAAGATTAGGCAAATTAATAGATGGATATGATAGGTGGAAATAGGTAAGTTTCATACAAAGACTGCCACGTGTAGATATGATGGCATCTTGCAGCTTCCCTTATTTTCTTATATTGTTATGTAAGACAGCATTTCCGTTCTTTATTATTTTAGATTAAATATTTTAATGGCATCTCTTTTACTTTCTATTCAAATTTCCCTCTTCCCTCTGATCGTGGTTTCCTTCGTTACGCTACACCTCATTCCCTCTTAACAAAGGTAATATTCCCATTCTTATTTAGTCGAGAGTATTAGTAAGACAACCTATAGAGAGTTAATGAGTCGATTCCATCAAATACAGGACTTCGTGCCACCCCTTTCACTCCCTCTGACCATGACCTCGTAAATACATTACGCCTCATTGCTTCCTGTAGTAAAGGTAGCGCTAAATCTCTCAGTAATCCTCTTAACGAGTATTTAAGGTGCCGCTGAGCTCACAGCGTACATACGTGAATGGGAAGCCTATAATGCGATGCTATATTCCCCACAATAGCGGAGTGTTAACAAATCTGGGAAGCAATCAACAACGCTAATTTAGAATGCAATCAGTTTTGATAATGGTCAGTAGCTGAGTAGCATAACGCATTCAGTACCTTTGTATTTATTGTTCTCCCTCAATATTAAGTTATCTGATCTAGTGATTATAATTATCTACCGGTTTCCAGGTTTTGAAGAGATTAGCAACTGAGCAAAAGACTTAAGACTGAAAGAACACCGAAAGTGGGGGTGGAAATAAGGGCAGAAGGTTGCTTGACTTTTGACAGTGACAGGATTTCCTTGCTTGGAGAAACCTTGGAAGTGAATTACAGAATATATTTAGTCTATCTAGCACAACATAGCTACAGAAAGAAGAGTGACGAGCAACATCAGTTTCATTATAGACAACATTAGTCATTGAAGTATTTAGCAATTCAACGAGGGTTTTATTTGTCATTAAGGAGTCCTAGTTCATAAAAAATACAATACCCAACACAACCATATTTTATATACCATACTAAGACCAACTAATACCTTATATGAGAAAATCTGTAAGCTGCAGGCAGTGCTAGATGAGTTAATTATGTAGGTTTACTCAAATACAATAGCGAGTACCATGCTGCCATTAGCATTCAAAGAGATGATACGGAACAAAAGGTTGTACTTGTCCTGGATATGAGGTGACTCCTGAAAAAAAAAAAAGGTGAATAGAGTCAAAGGTTTTATATTTATGTGGACAATGCGAGGCCCGTCAGAATGAAAAGTCGAAGGTAAAGACAAGAAATAGTCCTATTGTAGGCTGGATATTGTGTAACAGTGGAGGCGACAGGAGGAAATACACAGGCAATGGCGTGGTGAGGCAGGCAAGGGTTAGCTGCTCATCTCGTCACTTCTTCCACGGATTTGGTATAATCTTCTCTATTTCCCGCCGCGTTGCCTCACTGCTGTCTGCTTTTATCAAAGAGAACTGAGGTTGGAAAATCCCTCAAGCTCTCTCTCTCTCTCTCTCTTCTCTCCTCTCTCTCTCTCTCTCTCTCTCTCTCTCCTCTCTCTCTCTCTCTCTCTCTCTCTCTCTCTCTCTCTCTCTTCTCTAGAACTCCACGTGACAAATGAACAAGTTCTTATTATTTTATTTGCTTCAGAAGATGTCTTCTATTATTTTTCCTTTGGCCCTACACTTGATAACTGGTTTTTCTTATTCATTCCATTACATTTCAGTGTACTGGTAAAGAAGTAACGGAACACAGTCTTAATTCCTTCCTTCATATTATTTTTTTTTTTTTTGTCATTTTATTATATTAGAATTTCTCCAAAGTAACATGGAAAAAGTTATTTTCGCCCGCACAACACAAAAATTTGAATGATATCAGTTGTTTTTCTCGAGAATAGATAAAAGCATACACGATAGTGTTTATCATTCTGGATATCCTATTTGACTTATTTACACTACGCCAAAGTAAAACATTAAGTGTACAGAAAAAAAAAAAAAATGCGATCTACTGTTATCAATGTTTTCTTGGTAATGCGAGAAAGGTATCAATACTTGGTGGTATTGTGCATTGTGGACGAGTGTATCGTGTAGATGAAGAGACAGCATTGAGTTGCTATTCTTATTTAATTTTTCATCTCGTATCATCTCTGTAAGCTTTTATAACCTTTACTGAGATAATTAGTAGACGCTGTATAGATTCGTATCCATAAATGCTTTTCAGAGACAGCAGAGATGACTGGCCTCGTTATTTTTTCCATCCAGTGACGCAGTATTCACGAGAAGCAAGCATTAGAACCATGAAAGATACCCTTGAAAGTCTTGGTAGCTTCCACTGGGCCCTGTTAAGATAAAGACCAGCAGTGAAACGTTTAGGAGTATGTACCACTATGTTAAACTCTGTCACGTTTTCATTATTGCAAAGTACTTTTTACATTTTCTTTATTTTTCGTTCAGCGTCCACCTCCAAATATTATCCTACATAGAAATCGAAAAATCAACTCTTTCAATATTCCTTCTTTTATCGTAACTATTTAAAAAAACAAAAATGCAGAGAGAGGTAGTAGTGGTGTGGATTGACGCACATCGCAGTGAAAGGATTAAGTCTTGTTAAGAAAGGGTATAATGAAGGTGGGTGACTAAAAAGAAGGCTTT
>NC_087171.1:8213266-8243266 GCF_035594125.1 Scylla paramamosain | reverse complement strand
AGAAGTAAATGAATAAGAGAAAATATAAATTATTTTCTCATTGCATTTCAGTTTCTGTATATTCCAGTTGAATGATAAGCAGTTTCGCCACTGTATCCTCCCTCCTCTCATCCCGTCAGCACCACGCCACTGCCATCACCACAACACCACCGCTTCTATCAACACCACGAGGGACAGGAATGTCAATATTTTCTCGCCATCACCACCACCACAACTACTACTAATATTACTACTGCTACTACTACTACTACTACTACTACTACTACTACTACTACTACTACTACTACTACTACTACTGTCATCATCATCATCATCATCATCATTTTAAGCAGGCATTGATTAAACTGAAAAAAATAAGCATTTCACATATAAAAGATTATGAAGGATAAAGTTGTACCAGAGAGAGAGAGAGAGAGAGAGAGAGAGAGAGGAGAGAGAGAGAGAGAGAGAGAGAGAGAGAGAAGAGAGAGAGAGAGAGAGAGAGAGAGAGAGAGAGAGAGAGGTGTGTGTGTGTTTATTTGTGTGTGTGTGTGTGTGTGTGTGTGTGTGTGTGTGTGTGTGTGTGTGTGTGTGTGTGTGTGTGTGTGTGTGTGTGTGTATAAAAAATGTCCTAGAAAGAACAGTTGGCTTATGGAGAGGAACAGACCAGCGACAAAGTACTTTTCCATGTTCCATGTGTGTGTGTGTGTGTGTGTGTGTGTTTGTGTGTGTGTGACGCCGACGGAACACACCCCCGCCACTTAACGCCCCTGATATGTGTGTTTAAACGTGTTGATGAGTGTTTATGTGTGTGTGTGTGTGTGTGTGTGTGTGAGAGAGAGAGAGAGAGAGAGAGAGAGAGAGAGAGAGAGGAGAGAGAGAGAGAGAGAGAGAGAGAGAGAGAGAGAGAGAGAGATTATTCTCCTATTATATATCCATTAAAGTATGAAAAAAAAATTGAAAGGAAACAAGACTTATCAATCCCTTGTGTTGAGAACTTTAGCGATTAAGTACAAGCCAAGATTGAAAATTATGTGGAAGAAAAAAATTATGAAAAACACTCGTATCTGTATTTTGAAACTTATCCTCATTTTCTTCTGTGTAGGCATGGGTGTATATTCCAACAACTTTTTTTTTTTTTTTTTCGTCTTCAGGAAATATACGAGACGATTTTTTGCACACCCAACCTCATTAACTCGCAATAACTCACGTTTTTTACCACATCCTTTCGTGTCCGTATTTAGGATTCTGTGTTTATCGAAAGGAATGATTGATAAGGAGGGAGGAGATGGCGACCGCGAGTGACGAAAGGCGGCGCCAGACCTCATTAGTTTTTTGGCCTGGCGTAGCGTAGGGAGGCGAGACGCAACGAGGTGTGGCTAAACTCACCATAGACACCTTCCTGTCGCCCATTTAAGCTCGTCGCGGTATAGGGCAGGCATGTGAAATAGCTTACTATAGTCCAGATTATCCTGTTGCGTTGTGATTCCGAAAAAAATGGTGATGGAAGGCGAAGCGATGTGCATATTTTACCATACAACGTCTTCCTCAGCGTTGAGTTCCTCTGGCGTGGTGTAGCATGGCGTGGCGTGGCGCGGCGTGGTGTGGCGCGGCGTGGCGCGGAGTGGTGGTCTGTGGCTCATATTACCACAAGGCATTCTGGCGTGGCACTTAGCTCCTTGTTTTGGGATCAGCTGACCGAGGCTGGATCGATTATAGCCTTGGCGGTAAAATAAACTCGGTTCGGAGAATTCATGTTCATCAGAGACGGAAGCATCGTGTTGTTGGGGAAAAAGAGCAGCAGCAACAGTAGGTGGTGGTGGTGGAGGTGGTGGCGTCCCCCTGGTTACTAGCAGCTGAGTCGGCAACAAATCACTCTCCCTCTTGCTAAATGTGGGCCGTTTACTCTTTAAAGTTTATCGGGAAACTGAATTGAAGTTGGTAGGCGCGGCGCTTCCCAGTGTGTGTGTGTGTGTGTGTGTGTGTGTGTGTGTGTGTGTGTGTGTGTGTGTGTATGTGTTGGCTTTGACCCGGCAACAGCTGCCCCCTTCCTCTTCCCCTTCCCCTTCCCCTCCACCTTTCCTACCTTGTCAATGCTCCAGTTGTCCATGGCAACATGCACTCTTTTCCCCCTCATTCTTCTTCTTCCCCCTTCCTCTCTTCTTTATACACCTACTCCTCCTCTTCCTCCTCCTCCTCTTCCTCCTCCTCCTTCTCCTTCTCTTTCTCCTTCTCCTTCTTCTCCTTCTCCTTTTCCTTCTCCTCCTCCTCCTCTTCTTCCTCATCCTCATTTAGTCCCTTGCAGAGCAACTCACTCATCACTATAGTCGTCTAATTAAATGTACCTCCGTGAATAATAATTTTGAAGAAGAGGAAACGTCTCATCAGATGACACAAATATTAAGAGTGTATGTAGTAGAAGTAGTCCTCGTCTCTCTTACTTTCCTCTCATATTGTTTTTTTTATACAACATAGTACCATTTCCTTTTTTTCCTGCTAGCCTTGGCTGGAGGGATGGGAGTGTGGGGAGGAGCCTTCTTCAGTGCTATCCTGTCTCTCCCACTAATAGTTAGAGTAGAATAGTTACCCAAACAGCCTAGTAAGTACCTCAAGGTCTGTTATTGTTTGTACTTCCTTTCTATTCCTTTGTATTCTTCCTCCTCCTCCTCCTCCTCCTCCTCCTCCTCCTCCTCCTCCTCCTCTCCTCCTCCTCCTCCTCCTCCTCCTCCTCCTCCATCTCCTCTTCCTCATCCTCATATTTATCTCACTCACCATTTTTCTTCTGTTATTCTGCCACACAGTTGCTTTATCGGCCCTGAAGAAAATATATTCATATGCATTCTGTTGTGGAAAGAGACTGATATTGGGGACGGGGACGCGGGGAAGAGGAGGAGGAGGAGGAGGAGGAGGAGGAGGAGGAGGAGGAGGAGATGCAGAGGCGGGAAGGTGGCATGCTTAAGGAGGGATAGAGAGCGTTTATGTGTAAGGGAAAGTGCCTAGAGCTTAATGGGAATAGGATGATGGGATGTTGGCAGGTAAGATAAGATTGAAGCTGAAATGCATCGAGGTGTGATGCCAGAGGAGGACGAGGATGCTTCGGGGGAAGAACAAGAGGAGGAGGAGGAGGAGAAGAAGAAGAAGAAGAAGAAGAAGAAGAAGAAGAAGAAGAAGAAGAAGAAGAAGAAGAGGAGGAGGAGATGCTGATGAAGAATTGTTCGAAGTAACAGGAAGGAAGGAAAAAAGAAAAAGGAAGAATCGAAGGCGTATGAGAAGGAGGAGGATAATGATGATGATGATGATGATGATGATGATGATGATGATAAAACAAAAGACGTAAGCAAAATTCTTAGGATTAGTAACCAGGATAGGACAAGAAATAATGGGTTCAAGCTTTAAAAATTTAGGTCTAAGAAAGAGATAAAAAGGAATTGGTTCTCAAATAGAGTGTTAGATGAATGGAACGAACTCAGTAATCAAGTTGTTAGTGCAGAGTCGTAAGGGAGTTAGATTTATGGATGGGGATGATAGGTGGAAATAGGTAGATATATTTCATACAGGGACTGCCATGTGTAAGCCTGATGGGTTCTTGCAGCTTCTCTTATTTCTTATGTTCTTATGTTCTTATGATGATGATGATAATAATAATAATAATAATTATTATTATTAATAACAACAGCAACAACAACAACAACAGCAACAAAGAGAAAAGTATGAAAAAAAGAAAGAATAGAAAAAAAGAAAATAAAGATAACAATCAAAGGAAGAGGAAGAAGAAAAGAAAAAAAGAGAAAAGAGAAGAAAAAATAAGGGCAGAGACAACAGTATGTACGTACACATGGAAGGAGGAGGGAATTATCGAGAAAGCAACATGACAAGACGGGCCACGGAGGGATGAAGGTAATAAACAGGCCACACACTCACCACGTAAGCCAAATGCTGCTCCACAACTGAGGAGTTGTGTGCGGGATCACATCAAGCTCCAAATTTAGAAACGTTCTACTCACTAGGACTATTTTCAAGGGCTACAGACTGACCGGTTTCTATAGAGTGATTCTCTTGTTAATAACGTAGAAATGTTGTTAATCTTTTACTGGAATCATTAAAAGAAAACACTTAAAAACAGTGTAACCTAAATTAGAGGCTTTTGAAAGTAGTGAGGATGTGGCAAGAAGTGTTTCAGAATATGATCCTGAATTGGACTGGTGTAGAAACAGAGCCAGGAGCTGAAGGGACAGGGAGAGAGAAGAGAGAGGCTGCAGAGAAGGGCATGAGGGGGAAAGACTAGTGAGGGGCGAATGAGAAGTGAGTGGGAACTGAGTGCAGGTCTCATCCCTTCCTCTCACAGGCCTAGCAACAACGTGATAGCGACGTTTAGCAAGGACTTTCCTCTCCGCGTTGCTGGGCTACGAGCTGGCCCTGGAAACCCACGTCGCCGCCCACCAGGGAAAAGGAGCAGCAGGCTTAGTGACGCTTGTTGCTGCCGCCAGGAAATGCATGCATACTTGTGTTGCGTGTCTGCAGAGTTCAAACTGCTGGTGTTTTTGCTATTGATATAAAGCATTGGATGTTTAGTGTGCGTTATTGTGTGTTATTCAAATTAGTTACCGAGTTATTTTAATTTTTCTTTTTATTCATTATATTTTTACTTTATTTTTTTCTTGATTAGTTTGTTTTCTTTTTTTTCTTGTTTATTATCATTATACTCATGTTAGTTAGTAATTAATTTTTGTGCTATTATTTCTTCTCATTTTGCTTGTTTGCTTATTTTTCATCTCTTATCCAACTCCTTATTAATTAATTTAATGATCCCGACTTTTTTTTATTTTCATGCATTTTATAATTCCATAAGCTTTTTTTTTTTTTTGTATGGTGCTGGTACGTACTCTGCACTGTATTTGTCCGTCTGTCTGTCTGGCTGTCTGACTGTCTGTCCGTCCATCTCTATTACTCTTTTTTTTTAATATTTGCCTGTCTGTCTGTCTGTCTGTCTGTCTGTCTGTCCGTCTCTCTCTCTCTCTCTCTCTCTCTCTCTCTCTCTCTCTCTCTCTCTCTCTCTCTCTCTCTCTCTCTCTCTCTCTCTCTCTCTCTCTCTCTCTCTCTCTCTCTCTCTCTCTCTCTCTCTCTCTCTCTCTCTCTCTCTCTCTCTCTCTCTCTCTCGAGTATGTATAGGAAGGATCGTATTCTTGATCGTTTCGGGTGTTGCTGTGTGAGGGAAAGAAGAGAGCTGCATTGACAAGGTGTTTCTACATACCAGATTGAAGACCCGGACTCTCAAACATTTACTCGTCTTGTTTAGATTACTCCAGTGGAAGTTATAAAGGATGTTTTCATGATTTTAGCGACAGTATGTTACGAATTCTGCACCGTTAACCTGACTAGTCATCTATGTAGCCTTCTTAGTAGTCTTGATGAAAGACCAAAACGTTTAAGAATACGAGCCATAGTTTCCTGAGAGTTTAAGGGAGCTAACCTCTCTGATTGCACTCCGGATACCTAAATGGTTAGTTAAGTATTCTGGTAAAAGAGAGGGTGATATGAGTAAGTAGGATAGCATTGTACTCTCCTAATGGGTTGAAGGGAACAGTCACCTCAGATTGTTTAAAAGTACGTTAAAATATATCTTGAGGTTAGTCAGGGGCTCCCAGTGAAAGGTAGCATGACAGGAGCAGGCGGGATCGTGTCTTAATCGTCTTAGGGACTATTTACACGGTATTGTTCATCGTAATGATGCCTTAAAAGTGTACTGAGACAAGAGGCTTATGTTTTTAGAATAAAATGCCTTGCTATGTGCCTCTCACGAAGCATGGCCACAAATAACGGGATTGCGGGTATAAGATCTGCATAAGAAGCTTAATTAAAACCTAAGTTACTCGTTCCGTCACGTCTTCACACATATAATTAAATCTACTTACTGTTGAACGCATAGTCTTGCGGGCAGTGCGAGGCTGGAATGCCAACACATTCTTTGGTCTGTCAGTGCACTGCTTATGACTTGCAAGGTGAAACTATAAAAGTGTAAGAAGCTTCTGTAGTAAAGTAACTATTCTAAATAATAATAATATTATGATTATCATATTCATTATTTGTTACCATACCCTCACGTGTTATAGTCGCTAAAACTCGGTTTCCTCCCATCGATAAACAGACTGAGGGTAAGATGTGAAGGAATGTAAGTGGCTGTGATTGTGAATGTAAGTGTGAGCATCTAACGCGTCGCCTCAGTTACAGCCGTGGGTTAAGTTTGTCGGGTATCATTACCGTCTTTCATCTCTGTTTATCATTACGTGTTAGTATGTATCCTTCTTTCACCTGCTCTTGTGAGGGGTCGCCAAAGTGGATCACGTGTCTCTGCCTTACTCTGTCTGATCCGTATTCAGATTTATTTTGCTTTCTGACCACGACTGTTTTCAAATGGGACAGAGGTGATTAGCCGGGTTCTCAAGAGTGGTTCTCCTGTTAATAATTTTGAAATCTTGTTATTCTGTCACTAGAACCCCCCACCCCCCAAAAAAAAGAAACCCATGAATGTAGTGGAGGTGCTGCGCAGGAGGTTTTCAGAATATGGTCCTCTGTCTCCTGCATCTTCTGTTACATCCATTACTCCTTCCTTTAATGCATCCGTAACCTTTTCTGGTCTTCTTCTTTTCTCCCCTGCCTGGTGGGTTCATCTCCAGCATCCACCTCCCCACATCATAATCTCTCCTCTGCACATGGCCAAACCACCTCAGTCTTGCCTCTCTACCTTTGTCCCCAGACTGACATATATATGCGCTGTCTCTCTAATATACTCATTTCTAGCAATTTGAATTTATCAGTTCGTATATAACCTACCATTTCCCTTCAAGTTAATTAGTTTCCCTCGCGCTGCGTCTCCTGGATTGGATTGCAGTAAAATTATTATCTGTCCGTTTTCCACCACCGTGAATCAAGCCATAAGGCATTTCAATCCTAATGCTGTCTATCCTTTGGAATATTATGTGTGAGGGATTGACTTCAGCCATAAACGATATTCATGAGTTAAGCATAAATCATGAAAATGGAGTATCAGAGAGAGAGAGAGAGAGAGAGAGAGAGAGAGAGAGAGAGAGAGAGAGAGAGAGTCGAACATTTGCCTAGAAGCGTCATCATAGTTCACACTCAGAAAGCTCGTCTCTCCTCAAGGAAACACGGTCAACAAGCGTAACCTTTCCCTGCATTACACTCGAGAATTCATTCCCACGTAGTAGCACGAGCCGTTTTGACTGACATCTTCCAATGGGCTCTCCTTGGCTAATTAACACTCGGAGCTGTGTAAAAAGAAAAGGGATTTGTATGAACATAGAAAAAAAGAGGAATAGAAGATTAATTCCGTCTTTATTTAGCTGCAGAAGTTTTCAAGAGACTTAAGTATAAAAGGAAAAAAGAGACACTGTGGGTGATTAAGAGAAAAAAAGAAGAAAAAAAAACACATACAACAGTGAAAGGCTTCGTAAATGAAACAAAATTATATAAACTGAACAGCTATTTCCCCTTCAGGCATCTCAGCTGTGGATACTGATCTTATAGGTGTAGATTCCAGACAACATAGACAAAAAGAAAAAAAAAAAAGCGAAAATAAAATAAGGGATAAGTAAAACAACATTATTAACTACGTTGTAAATAAAAAGAAAATAAGTCTTTGATGGGGTATTTCAAGCTCTTTGAGGATGAGGATAGCAGACACTATTAGACTATTAAATAATTACCACCAACACCGCTAAAAAAAAAAAATCGTTGGAGGAAAATGAGATGACTAATAATATTCATCTCACTACTGCGCACTTGTCTGCACAGTTCGTGTTGACGCAGGGAAGGTCTACATTAACCAAAGTCTGTTCACACTGGCTACTGTAGTCATAATGGAATATTGATGTGACTTTATAAGATATTAATGCTTGCCCTAGGTTGTTGGAGGTAATAGTAGTAGTAGTAGTAGTAGTAGTAGTAGTAGTAGTAGTTGTAGTAGTAGTTGTAGTAGTAGTAGTAGCAGCTGTAAATACGTGTCTATGCTGGCGGAGATTCGTTTTAATTCCAAAGCTGTACAGTAGTGTATTTGGTGAAGAAATTCATTCTAAGTTTTTAAAATAATCGCTAGAAAAAATACTATGACACGAGTAAATGATTCACGAACTAAATATGAAGTGGAAGGAAGAGAAATAGTAATAGCTGTGCGTGTGTATGTGTGTGTGTGTGTGTGTGTGTGTGTGTGTGTGTGTGTGTGTGTGTGTGTGTGTGTGTGTGTGTGTGTGTGTGTGTATCGGAAGTAATGACGTTTGAACTCCTTTTTGCCAGTGTTTTAGTGAATGATGCTGACAACGATTATGATAATTTTCTTTGTTCAGGTTTTCTAGTTCCTTATAGTCATGATCTTATATTTAGATGCCCTGCATTCTCTCTCTCTCTCTCTCTCTCTCTCTCTCTCTCTCTCTCTCTCTCTCTCTCTCTCTCTCTCTCTCTCTCTCTCTCTCTCTCTCTCTCTCTCTCTCTCTCTCTCTCTCTCTATATATATATATATATATATATATATATATATATATATATATATATATATATTTAAACAAATATTTACAAAAAGGCTTAAAATTCCACGTTGAGTATGGAATTATTAAAAAAGCCTATGATAGTATTATTTACAGGGGAATAACACCGTACATACTTAACATAAATATAATAATACAATAATGAAATATATTAATGTAAAACTAAAATTTAAAGCGCCAGTGGGGACAGGTGCGTGCTACGCCAGCTGTGGGCTGCCAGCTTCACCTGGTGTGTGGACATGTCCTGCACTTGGGGCGTGGCCACCGTGAACATGTTCCACAGCCGCGAAGTCCTGGCTGTGTAAGTTCGCTGGCGTTGGCTAGAGCTAGATCGAGGCACCTTCACTAGCTCGTCACTACTGGCCGCAGCTCTGGTGCACCTCTGCACTGTGTGTGGCAGCAGCCTCAGGGGGTCAAGGTGGGGGACCCTCTGCACCTGAGTTTTGTGGCACACCACTAGTGCCGACACGTCCCGGCGGTGCTCCAGTGACGTTACTGGTGTTGGGTGCTGTTGGTACTCGTCGGTGTCCACCAAGCGCAGGGCTCGCCGCTGCACAGCATCCACTCTCTGCATGTTGGTGGCGGCACTCGACATCCAGGACAGGACACCGTACTCCATACATGGGCGTATCTGTCCCCTGTATAGCGTGAGGATGCCCCGTGGGTCGAGGGTGTTCGCCATCCTGCGCAGGGCAGAGACTCGGAGCGAGGTCTGGCAGGCGACGACAGCGATGTGGTGATCGAAGCGTAGGCCGCGGTCCACAGACATGCCCAGGATCTTGATGTAATCCTAAAGTGGCAGGCTCTTGCCTCCAAAACGAAGCTGTCCTGAGATTGCGTGTGAGGCACCTGGGGACCGCGAGATGACCATCGCCTGCGTCTTCTCAGGAGCGAAGTTAACCTGCCACATCTTTCCCCACTGCTCCACCAGTCCGAGCTGCCTGTTCAGCTCAGTGACGGCACGCTGACTGTCGAGGCGGCAGTAGGAGCGGGAGAGTGTGCAGTCGTCGGCGTATGCTGCCACAGATGACAGCTGCCGGAGGAGGTCGTCAATGTATATGTTCCATAGGACTGGGCCCAAGACGGAGCCTTGTGGAACTGAGGCCGTGATGACTGCCCGTTGACTACTACCTGAAGAGTCCTACCCTGGAGGTAATCTTCGAGCAGCATTAGCAAATCACCTTGGACACCCTTGGCGCGAAGCTTTTCAATGAGCCCCGCGTGCCAGACCCTGTCGAAAGCCCCAGCAATGTCCAGGGCCACCACAAGGGTGTCTAGGCCTTCTTCCAGGGCGTCTTGCCAGTCCTTGGAGAGGATGAGGAGGATGTCTGCGGTGGATCAGCCAGGCCTGAAGCCAAACTGCCTGTCTGAGAGGAGGTGGTTCTCGCCCAGGTGTTGGCAGATGACAGAAAACACTATTTTTTCCAGCAACTTTCCCACCACTGAGAGCAAGGAGATGGGTCTGTAGTTGCTGGGCTCAGACCTTGAGTTTTTCTTGTGGACAGGGACAACACGAGCTTCCTTCCATACTGAGGGCCACTTCTCCCTCAGGCAAGATGTGAAGACGGTGGTGAGAGGAGCTGACAGCTCTCAAGCGCAGTGCTTGAGGAACCGTGGGCTGACGTCATCCGGGCCTGTGACTTTACCCACATCCACCGCACCGATTAGCCGCTCAACCTGCTCTGCCGTCACCAAGACAGTGGTGACAGTGCAATCAGTTTCCGGGGCCAGCTGTGGTACAGGTGAGGTGAGGAGTGTGGCCTTGTCTGCACTGCTCGTGGCGGTGGATCCGTCAGGTCTGGTGAGTGGAGGAAGAGTCTCGCGGTGACATGCTCCTTGCTGACCAGATTCCACCAGGTCTTGTTGCCAACACCTGGGCCACTGAGCTTTCGCCTTTTGTCTTCCCTTAGCTGATTCCTCGCCCATCTGCAGATGGACGTCATCCTCTTACACGCCTCCCGGTGCAGCGTCTTGTTCCTACGTGACGGATGTCTCTTGACCTCACCCAGGCAGCATGCTTAGCCTCGGCAGATGCTCTGCAGCGAAAATCAAACCAGGGGGGATCACCAGGCATGGAGAGATATACTCGGCTGGGCACATGCTGCTGGAGGGCAAGGAGCCTGGTGGTGAGGGTGCGTGCCTTGGTCTCAGTATCTCCCATTAGAAGGACCTCCCAGTCCGTGTTCTCCATGTCCTGCTTCATGGATGGCCAGTCCGCCCTGTTCCAAAGCCAGACGGTACGCGGGATAGCGTCTTCCCTCGCCGTTAGAAGCTCGACCTGAGACAGCACGGCAAAGTGGTCTGAGCTGCCCACTGGTCCTAGTGGCTGGCAGCTTCGGGTAGATCTGTCATCACAGGATCCAGCAGCCCTCTCCGCTCGTGTGTAGGGAAGGTGTGGAGGCCGTCCTTAAAACAGGCAGCGACACCTCCGCCTGTTCTATTTTCTCGGTCCATCCTCACCCACAGGGAGTAGCCTGATATTTTGCCGAACGTCGGCTCCACCTCGTCACTCAGCCACGTTTCTGTTACTGCGACAATGTCAGCACTATGTTTCAGCACGAAATTGTGGCTAAGGTCACCTACATTGGTGCGGAGTCCTCTCACGTTGGCAGAGACCACGGTCAGGTGACAGCTGGAGCGTCTGTTCCCTTGCCTCCTCGCGTTGGCTTGGGAGTGAGGTGTGGTGGCGAGGCGAGACGCATCAGTGACTGCCCTGCCACGAGGAGAGATTCCAGCTGGGGTAGTGACCGGGTTGTGGCTGCCAGGAAGGCTGGAGGGGGGCCTGAAAGGGCTGCTGGGGGTGGGGAAGTTGTTGCCGCGCTAAACCCTCCGTCAGAACCCTCATGAACATTCTCCCCTGCCTTTGTTCCTGGTGTTCGTCAGAAGCGCGGCTGTAGCACATCTCAGCTGTGTGGACGGGGCGGAAGCAGTAGTCACATCGGACCCTTTGCTCTCCCCTGTGCCTCACTGGGTACGCGGATACCTGTAGCTGAATCATGCAAGGAGGGACAGGTCGCCGGTCAGGTGTGTTGAGGTGACTTCGTGCCCGCCGCTGGCCGCGTCTATGTCGCTGGGTCTTCTTCCTGCTTCCATTGTTGTTTTTGTTGTTGTTGCTCCTATCGCTATTATTGTTGTTGTTGTTATTGTTACTACTGCTGCTCTCTCTCTCTCTCTCTCTCTCTCTCTCTCTCTCTCTCTCTCTCTCTCTCTCTCTCTCTCTCTCTCTCTCTCTCTCTCTCTTTCGTGGAATGCTCCATCATTCATCATCCACTTCACAACACCAATAATCTAGATGTAAGGCCAAACCCAAAGCAACGCACAACTTGTACAGGAAAAAAAAAGAGGTGAAGAAAATCATGGTATTTCCTATTCGTTATCTAACGTTTCATCAGCCAAGCTTTAAATCTAGCAGTGATTGAATCTCATATGAACTAGTTTTGAATTACATATATATCGTTAAGAATTGCGAAATGTTACTGATTAACAGGAATGAAAAAAAAAATTGGGAATTACATCACGTTATTATTATTATCATTTTATTTATTTTTTTCTCTAGATGAATTATTATGCCTCTGATATTTTTCCTTGTATTTCGTCTGCTAGTTAACTCCAGAGGTGGTGTCATGGGGGAGTTGTCAGGAGTGAAAGCCTTATCGTGCTGACTCGTAGATGTCACCTAATTTCAATTTTTCTTTTCTTTTTAAGCGAGGAGAAGGTTTGGTAAGGGCATAAACATGTGGGAAGGGAAGAAAAGCCCATCTAGTTATCTCTTCCAAAAATGTAAGGCCGGACACCAGGTACTTCATGCTTCCATATCCCAGGAGGTGCATGAGGGGTGGGTGCTGTACCTGTGCTGTACCTACCTAGGGTGATAGCTTATTGACACAGAGGAACTAAAGTGATATATCAGCAAAATACATGACAAAGTGGATAATACATAAAAAAATACATGATATAAAATAACAAATTACAAAATAGTGTATAATATTTTCAGAACAAACAAAATAACAAAATTTCTAATAGAGGGTAATTAATTCAAAATGCTCCAAGTAAAATTATTAAGGATTTCGTATACGTACTACATGCCCACACCCGTTACCATCCTGAAGGCCACGCAGCAGTCGTATGCCCCCATGTGTTTCTCAACTAAACCATCGCCCACTGGTAATCATAGCTGTAGGAATGGGCTGGATTCAATGACACACACACACACACACACACACACACACACACACACACACACACACACACACAAAAATCATTTCTCCCTCCTCCTCCCCACAAAAAAAAAAAAAAAAGATACACCGAGAACATAAACTACACACAATTCCAAATAACACGACAACAAAACCTCAAGAAAAATAAGGAGCGGATATGAAAGAGGACATATTACTCAAAGAAGAAAAATAATAAAGGGTGTAAGTTGTCGACGTAATGATGATGACGCAATAAGAGACACTGGCGAGAGGAAGGAGGGACGGGAGGAAGGGTGAGTCTAGCAGATGGGATGGCAGCGGAAGGGAGGCTGCGTGCGGGAGGCAGCGGTAGGGAGATAACGGGAGGGTGCCGGTGAGGTGGGAAGGAGAGACATAGAGGAAGGGGAGAAGAGCGGGAGGATGGGAGAGGAAGGGACTGTCAAGTAGCGCTACCTTCATGTATACGGCACAGGAAAGGAGAGAGAGAGAGAGAGAGAGAGAGAGAGAGAGAGAGAGAGAGAGAGAGAGAGAGAGAGAGAGAGAGAATGTCTGGAGGGGATAGACGGACAGACAGACGGCTACAGCCACTTCCCTGAACCTTTTCTCTCTCTCTCTCTCTCTCTCTCTCTCTCTCTCTCTCTCTCTCTCTCTCTCTCTCTCTCTCTCTCTCTCTCTCGTATCTACGGATCGAGAGACGTGGCCTTGAAATCAATAAACCTTTTGCTGCGGTGGGACGATGAACGCTTCCGAGGTCACGAGCAAAAAAAAAGATAAAGTAAAATAATACAATAAAATAAAACAAGGGCGAAATTATTTTATTCCTTTTTCAAATGGTGGCTTTTTTTTCATAACTCAGAGCCACGTGAAGACCTGATTACATAAGCTTTCTGTTTGACTGTGTGTGTGTGTGTGTGTGTATGTGTGTGTGTGTGTGTGTGTGTGTATGTGTGTGTGTGCGAAAGAGGAAAGCGGCTTGAAACCAGACGAGCACCAGACACACACAAGAGGAAGGGAGAGGGGTTTAGGTAGGTGTAGGAGGAGCAGGAGGTGGAGGAGGAGGAGGAGGAGGAGGAGGAGGAGGAGGAGGAGGAGGAGAGATGAGTGGATTGGAGTATGGTGGAAGGGAGAGAGAGAGGGAGGGAGAGAGGAAAGGACTGACGCTGGGACTCGAGGGAAGGGAGCCAGTGACATCTAGTGGCTTAGAAGCGAAACATTTCTTGACCCGTTGTAGGAAAGGGAAAAAAATACATAAGGAGAAAAAGGAGCTCGTCGACAGGAAATTAAAGGAGAAGATTGAAAACTCTGACAGTAAAGAAGGAAGAAAATAAAAAAAATGAAAAAAACAAAGTGAAAAAAACTGTGTTAAAATTATATAAGCATCCTATATGAGAGAGAGAGAGAGAGAGAGAGAGAGAGAGAGAGAGAGAGAGAGAGAGAGAGAGAGAGAGAGAGAGAGAGAGATTAGACAGAAAATAGGTTTTTCAAGGTTATAGGACAGTTTTAAAAATAGAGTGATCGGTATGAGAAGACACGCCTCTCTCTCTCTCTCTCTCTCTCTCTCTCTCTCTCTCTCTCTCTCTCTCTCTCTCTCTCTCTCTCTCTCTCTCTCTCTTCCAGGCCGACCATTCCAGTCTTACGGAAATTAATCTAAAAGCAGTATAAAAAAAATTGAGTTTCACGTCTAGATTTAGTATTATCTAGAGCTGTAGTAGTAGTAGTAGTAGTAGTAGTAGTAGTAGTAGTAGTAGTTGTTGTTGTTGTTGTTACTGTTGTTGTTGTTGATGTTGTTTTGAGGTTATTGCTATTTCTATCTTTTCTTCTTGGTATTTTTCTTCTTGTTTATTTTTCAATGGAGAAAGAGAGAGAGAGAGAGAGAGAGAGAGAGAGAGAGAGAGAGAGAGAGAGAGAGAGAGAGAGAGAGAGAGAGAGAGAGAGAGAGAGAGAGAGTATGCATATTTCAAGGTAATGACATGAATAATTTCCATAGTTGTCTCCTGCTTTTTCTGTCACTGAGCGTTCTTGGAAAATTATAATCCTTTGGTTTCTGAATATCCCTTAATCTAAATGAATTTCTAATACGCTCTAAAGAACTGCTATTTAGTATTTACTTTTACTTTGATTAATTGCTTCTCGCTCTCGGGAAAGTACTCGCTGTTTTGTTGATTTGTAATGTGAATACTTAATGAATATTTATTTTTTCTTTCTATCTGAAGAGGAAATTTAGTTTCTGGCATTTAAAACTTTTCAGTTGACCTTGTGTAGAGCGACAGAATGGCTGGATTCTTTTCTGGTTCAGTTGTGGTCCTTGCATTGTTGTCAGTGTGAATGAAAAAAAAAAAAATGCCGTACAATACACTTCACCGGTCATCGAACTCTTAAAGACGAGCAGTTTGCATCCCATTTAGTCGCTCTTGAATTACATCACTTCGACGTCCACCACGGGCTTGAGGTTCTGTGAGGACCACATAGCTTACCGATGTTACCAATCCATGTCTTTATAGATACAGACACCTGGAATAGACTAGAAGAGAACATAGGAACATAAAATAAAGGAAGTTGCAAGGAGCCATTAGACCCACACGTGGGAGCTATTGTATGAAAGAGGAATGAAGTATACAGTAGCTGAAGCAAAGACATGATAGATAAAGCCACAAGATCAGGACTTCAGAATTGTAGCTCAGATCCTGTATAGCATAAGACGCGGCAAGCGCACAGACACTATATATATATATATATATATATATATATATATATATATATATATATATATATATATATATATATATATATATATATATATATATATATATATATATATATATATATATATATATATATATATATATATATATATATATATATATATATATATATATATATATTTATTTATTTATTTATTTATTTTATTTTATTTTATTTTATTTATTTATTTTTTTTCAAGAATAAAGTAGAAGAGGTGATATAAGTACGAAATATACATCAGTTGAAGGAAAGACAGGACAGATACTGACTCAGGAACAGGATGACACGAGTGTAGCTCAGTTACATACGAGTATTTTCTAGAGAAGAATGGTTAAATTTATGGTTGACGAGGGCAGATACAATTTCAAGTGCTCAGGAGCCGCCCTGTGTAGACCAAGTAGGTATGTGGAATTTCCTTACTTTCCCATGATCCTGTGATGACTAACCTTGTGTGATCAAGAGTAAATAACTATCTTCTACACTGCATTCGGTGTCACGTATTCTGATACAGTAACTTTGCCACCCGAGGAAATACGAGCATGGTGACAGTCGCTGGGCAAGGCTCCCACGCGATGACTGGCGTCTATATTTCAACCTTGCTTTAAGTGTGAGTGTACCTGACTTTTTTATTCCCATTAAATCACTTGCTTACTTGTAAGATGTTCGTGTCTTTATCATTCAGACTCTTACAAGTGTAATTTTAACAGGAATGTAGAATTTTGCCTAATTTTTTTTACCATATTCGTCGATACCCGTTGTACATGTCTTTCTTCACTCACTTGATTTTTTTTTTTTTTCTGAGAACTACTTTCCGTCATTGTGACTTTTTAGGTTTTGGCTTTAAATTCTAAGCAGGTACACAGAATCTAAATGATGAAAGACTACCTCTCTCCATGCTCGCTGATATTACAACTAACCCAGATCACTCTTTTAATTAAAGAAAATTCAGAACAAGTCTTCACTAATGCCTCAATTGGCTTCAGCAAGCTAATGAACTAACCAGCCTCTTGATCCGATTACGTGGCAAACTAAATTGTAATTAAAGGGATGGATCGGCGCTTCGTGAGAACATAAGAACATATTTTATCACTCTTATTTAGACTGCTACTTTGGTTAATATACAGTATTAAATTCCTCAGTTATCCTCATTCTTTCTCTATCCATAAATGACTCTGCTAAGCTTTGTGGTTCTCTCTCTCTCTCTCTCTCTCTCTCTCTCTCTCTCTCTCTCTCTCTCTCTCTCTCTCTCTCTCTCTCTCTCTCTCTCTCTCTCTCTCTCTCTCTCTCTCGTTCTAGGCGTGTTGTACTTTATCCATTATGTTTTTCAAATTATACACGTCTCCTCTGTTAGAGAACACGACTTTTTTTTTTTTTTTGCCGGTTGGGTTGGATGGGGGAAAGTACTGGCTCAAACAACACTTCATTATTAAACATATATGAATAATATAGTATAAGCCTCATCAACTCTTCTTGTTTTATTACTCGAATATTGTTGTTAGGAGGGAGGCAATGTACACCACACACACACACACACACACACACACACACACATACTTCATTATTAAGTAAAACTGAGTTATCTATTAAGCATTAAGTATCATTAATTTCATTAGTTTTTTTTATGTAATCTCTCTCTCTCTCTCTCTCTCTCTCTCTCTCTCTCTCTCTCTCTCTCTCTCTCTCTCTCTCTCTCTCTCTCTCTCTCTCTCTCTCTCTCTCTCTCTCTCTCTCTCTGTGTGTGTGTGTGTGTGTGTGTGTGTGTGTTGCCTCTCGTAATCTTCTACCGCTATTTTCACGGTTGCTGCTTTTATGAATGTGCTGAGTGGGGCGCATTTCCCCTCACACTGCACTGCCGCTCAGGTCTTGCTAATCATTTTCATGCCCAGCTTTCTAATCCAGGAGGTAACCACCACCTCTACTACTTCATCACCTTTACTGTTAAGATCTGGAAGGCTCGTCTGTCTTCCTGCTTCCCCGCCTTCATAAATTAGGTTTCTTAGGAACAAGACGCACTGGAGAAACTTGGATGTGTTTCCCTCTCTCTCTCTCTCTCTCTCTCTCTCTCTCTCTCTCTCTCTCTCTCTCTCTCTCTCTCTCTCTCTCTCTCTCTCTCTCTCTCTCTCTCTCTCTCTCTCTCTCTCTCTCTCTCTCTCTCTCTCTCTCTCTCTCTCTCTCTCTCTCTCTCTCTCTCTCTCTCTCTCTCCATGTTTTACCAGCGTTGATTAGTGGCGCCATATGACATCGTTGCCGTGCTGTAGATTATATATCAGTCAATTTGTCAGTTATTATCTTCGGCCATCCATGATTTGCACACACATACTAGCAAACAAGCACAAGTAAATAAACAAACGGATATCTAGTATACGCAAACACATTACGAAACACAGAGATTACTAAACAGACAAACACTTCACAAAACTACAACTAAATTTATCACTGGCAAGGACACACACACACACACACACACACACACACACACACACACACACACACACACACACACACACACACGGTGATATTTCTCTGTAGGTTCTATTGTTATTGTTTTTATGCCATGTGTTGATACAATGGAGGATGAAAACGTTTCGTTGCTCACGAGGCTTTTTATGCTACGAACATAAAACCACACCAGTATGCGATGGACTTCTGGGACACGAGAACGGTGACTCGGATAAAGGATAGAGACCCGTGTCAAATGCAGACTCTCATAAGAATTATTTCAAAGGGCCACATAGATGATTTGTCGGGTTCTCATTGACGGTGAGAGATTCCTGTTGAACTATCACTGGAATCATGAAAACACCCTTGGAAATCTCAATAACCCTCTTCAGTGACTGGTGATGGAGATGAGACGCTGACGTGTTTGCGAATACAGTGCCGGAAGTCTTGCCCACTACAACCACTACATATTCAGAGGTTCAGGGGATGAGATTATGTGTCTCGCCAACGTGACATTACTTCTAGAGCCTTGTGTACAACCAAGCCCGTGACACTCAGTAATATGAAGCAGCGTGGCGCAGCAGACAACACGGTTCTTTGTTTACATTCTAGAGTGAGAGAGAGAGAGAGAGAGAGAGAGAGAGAGAGAGAGAGAGAGAGAGAGAGAGAGAGAGAGAGAGAGAGAGAGAGAGAGAGAGAGAGAGAGAGAATATCAAGGGGTGAAACCTGAGACCTTGAGACCGTAGAGTGTTCTGATAAGTGGCTACTGGATTAACCTTCCTCTCTCTCTCCTTCTACGCTTCCCTGAGAACTGAAGTGTGATCGTGGTGACGCACACGTTCTGCTCCTGCCCCTCCTCCTCCTTCCTCTACTGCACCTTTCCCTGAGAGCTGTATCTGTTGTTATAGACTTCCTCCTCCTCCTCCTCCTCCTCCTCTTTTTTTTTCCACCTTCACCTTCTTCTTCTTCTTCTTCTTCTTCTTCTTCTTCTTCTTCTTCTTCTTCTTCTTCTTCTTCTTCTTCTTCTTCTTCTTCTTCTTCTTCTACTTCTACTACTACTTCTTTTTCTTCTTCTTCTTCTTCCTCCTCCTCCTCCTCCTCCTCCTCCTCCTCCTCCTCCTCCTCCTCCTCCTCCTCCTCCTCCTCCTTCTCAACCAGTATTTAGTTAGTAGTTACCAAACAACCAAGGGCCTAAGACATGTTGCTGTTTGGTTCTCTTGCGTAATCGTATGTAACATCTTCCTCCTCCTCCTCCTCCTCCTCTTCTGTCTGTGCTATTCTATTTTATCACTGTATGTTAGATTACAGTCATTAAAAACATTCCTGCCATGACAAGACAATGCATGTGCTGTTGTTTGTTCTTCCTTTGTGTTCCTTCTCTTCCTCCTCCTCTTCTAGGGTTTCTTCTCCTTCTCATCCTTACCATCATTCGTCACCATGATTCCACTGCACGAGAAATGGCTCTCCCCTTAACACGTATTTGTCGCCTGTCCGTCTGTTCCGGTGGACCTCATCGAAGTATCTTGTTGCCTGTAGATATAGTTACCTCTCTACTCTACCTTGTTTGTGTTATAGGCAACTAAATGGCAGAAATACCGTGCTCCTTACCGTGCGTGATTCAGTGGCAGATCGCCTTAATTAATCCTTTTATTTTTTTCTCTCATTAATCAGATTTCTAACAAAGGTCTTGATATTCAGGAAAAAAGAAAATTCCAAGTTCCAAACCAAACATCTTATAGGAAAATACCTGACAAGGTCTATATAGTATAGTCGAAGTGTAAAGATGAAAAATGGATTGAAAACTGAGTAAAAAATGAATAAAAGGCAGATCTCATTAAAGTAAACTAAGATTTAATTTTTGAGATAGGTCAAATTATCCGTATGGTGAGGAAGAGGAGCAGGAGGAAGAGGAGGAGGAGGAAGAGGAGGAGGAGGAGAAGGAGGAGGAGGAACCATATAAGAATAGTATTCCTTTCACCCGGTTTGACACACACACACACACACACACACACACACACACACACACACACACACACATAGACGGAAAGAGAAAAAAGAATATAAATTAGACTGGTGACGAGGCTGAGATTCCAGTTCTAAAAATTTACAGTAGACCAACTGCTATTACTGCTAATTCAGATCCATCAATTTGTAATCGAGAGAGAGAGAGAGAGAGAGAGAGAGAGAGAGAGAGAGAGAGAGAGAGAGAGAGAGAGAGAGAGAGAGAGAGAGAGAGAGAGAGGGGGGGGGTAATGGTGCTACATTTTTCACCCTTTCATTGTCCCTCTTTATTCCCTCCCTATCTCCGTTCTCCCTTCGCCCCTCCCTCCCCGTTCGTTCACTCCTCCCTATATATGGTAGCCATCTGCTCTCCACGACGTTAAGCTACACGTAACTCACACGTCCACGCACCGAGAAATGAACCTCTTGTGCTATGGGGATAGTACTTATGGTCACATGTGAATGGGAGGGACACGCGGAGGGGCGACCATGGAGGGCCCTCGTCGGTAACACTTTATTAGCAGGAAAAAGAGGAAATGGTGAGGATATACAGCTGGGTGGCTACCTCGCGTTGTGGAAAGAATGACGTGGCAACGCTGTCTTACTCCAATGATGACGTCTGCTGCACGTGCTCTTGTCAGCGGGTGCTAGGGGTAAGCGTCTCTCTTCTTTTTTCGTGATATTCTTAGCGATAGCAGCAGCGACCCTTGATCCCGTATCGGTGTTGGGGGGAGACAAGCCACGCCCTCCTACCCTAACGATAAGAGCGGCGTATCTGGGCAGTGAGATAAGTGAGAAAAATATAGAAGTCCGTGGGAGCAAATTTGCCATTCGACGCTCTCCACGAAAACACGTGCGAGGTTTGTTTACACTCTGTAGCGGGCGACGGCAGAGGCTCCTGGGATCAACGTACTCTGGCGTCCTCTCTCCCCCTTCCTCTCTTCTCCCCTACTACTCTCCACATCCCGTCCCCGCCGCCTGGTCCTCTCCCTTCCCCATCCCACCTGCGATCCGCACGCCACTTTCGCCCCTCCGCCCCGTTCCGTCCCCCACGACTTCTCCCCTACTCGACTCTTGTCTCCCGCATCGCCACCCCCGTTACTCGCGTGCCTCCTGCCAGGGTAGAGGAAAGCGGTCAGGAGGCTTAAATGTTAACCTAAACTTTTCTGAACCCATAGAACCAAAAGTCTACCGGGCACTCGCTCCACACGCGGCGAGAATGACAACGGCACCACATAAAGCACGAGCAACATGCCGAGGAGACTACTGAGGGAGGCCAGGGCGGAGCTGTGCTGGGGCGGGGCGGCGCGCTGTGTGACTGGCTGATGGTGGAGGTGTGGTGGTGGTGGTGGTGGTGGTGCTGGTGGTGGAGTAGACGGGGGTGTATCACGTGGTTGTTGTTTTATTGAAACTGGTTTGTTCTGTTACCTGTATCTGTTTCACTTTTTCTCGTAGATATTGTGTGTGTGTGTGTGTGTGTGTGTGTTGAGTAGGGGGTTGTATATGTGTGTGTGCGTGTATGTGTTGAGTAGGGGGTTGCGTGTGTGTGTGTGTGTGTGTGTGTGTGTGTGTGTGTGTGTGTGTGTGTGTGTGAGGAAGGGGGTTGCATATATATATATGTTTGTGTGTGTGTATGTGTGTGTGTGTGTGAGGAGGAACAAACTCCGGTCGACCTGCAGCAGTCAATGACCTCAGCTGCACGAGCCTCACGAAGGTGCACTGACTCCACCTTCAGCTCTCAAAAGTTTCTCGCCACGCCGTGTGTTCGCTGGACCAAAGGAGGCCGTACGGACATGAACACAGACGCAGTAGTCTCATGTGCAAGTTCTACTTTCTTCTAATACTTTTCTCTGTAACATACAAGTGTAAAGTATTTGAGGAATCTGACGGGGAAGGAGGAAGGGAGGAATGTAGAACGTGACGGGGGAATGAAAGAAAGACACAAACACTTCAAAGACGTGGCTTTACTATCTACAATTGCACAGAAACCCCAATAGTTCCCTGGTCACCGTGGCATGTAGCAGAGGGCTTCATGGCAACGCCTCACAGGTAAACGTAGCGGCGCGGGGCTCCAGGTGCTGCGCCACGCTGCCACCACCTGCGAGGGTTAAAAGGTGCATCATCAACACGCAATGCACACACTGCATCTATTTGACTGCGGAAAAAAGGACGCCTGACATGTGCCCTTACCACGTGAGGGGATGAGGGCTGCTGACGGTGTATCAAGGTCCACGCAGTCTTGTCGCGAAGGGAGGAGGGGGCGGGCGTCGTGCGTGACTGAGTAAGAGTCTCCCACGGCCAGTGGGTTGTGGGGGGAAGACAGACTCAGAGGTGAGTGACCCGGAATGGAATTTCCAACGAGCCTTTCCTTCAGGGTGGCGAGCGATCCTTCCGCCGCGACAGGATGCTTGCGGTGCGCTAATGCCGGGGCCATGCTGAAGGGTGGTGAGCGAGTGCTGAAGGCGTGCTGAAGGCTGAGATTAAGGGGGATAAGAGGGGGGAAGAGGGTATGAGGGTGAATGAAATGTGGGCTTGATAAGTTTATTGATTTTATGATTAAATCGTGGATAATTAACTCTCTCTCTCTCTCTCTCTCTCTCTCTCTCTCTCTCTCTCTCTCTCTCTCTCTCTCTCTCTCTCTCTCTCTCTCTCTCTACTTCCGGCCTTCCAATGACTTCAACACATAGGAGAAAAGCATCAGACAATCTCTTATATATGGAACTTTACTTTCTATTCAGTAACAAATGACAATAAACATGGATGCTATTTTGCTTTCTGTCCATGTTGAGCCTTATTTCGTGGCAGCAAAATGAAGTTTCATTGGACTTGAAAGTGTTGAAATATGACTATGAAATCAATCATATTTTTTCATGTGATTGGAAGGAACGTGAGAACAATTATCGTGTTTTTTTTTCTAAGGAAACAGAGAAAGCCCGTCTATCTGTCTGTTTTGTCAGTCCATCTTTTGATCTGTTTGTTTTAGCTATCTGTCTGTATGTATGTATGAATGTATGCCTGTATGTTTGTTTATTTGTCCATTTGTATATATTCCAGTCTGTTCGTTTGTCTTTGTGTGTCTCTTGGATTACCTGAATTGTCTGTCTTTCTGTTTGTCTGGTTATGTATCTGTGTGGCTCTCTATTAGTCTGTCTACCCATGTAGCCTATCTCTCTCTCTCTCTCTCTCTCTCTCTCTCTCTCTCTCTCTCTCTCTCTCTCTCTCTCTCTCTCTCTCTCTCTCCGCTGTTCGGTCGGTCAGTGCACACTCCGCAAGGTCACTGACCTGCTGGAGCTGCCCCTCGCCGCCACCACGCGGCGCAACGCTCCCTCAGGTGTTCCCAGCAGCACTGACAGCGGCGCAGCAACAGCGGCTGTGGTGGGGGCGCGGGAGGGCGTTGCCTGACGAAGGATCGGAAGAGTGTTGCTGTGTTACGTGGACTTCCTTCACTTCCCTCCCTTCCATTACTTCCTCTCTCTCTAACCCCCGGTAACAGCTAAGAGTTGTGGATGCAGTGCGTGTTTTCTTCCCAGGCATCTCCTTATACTTCTGTCTCGCGTCTTCAGGATCTAGTGAGGCTCGTCTAACGTCTCCTTATATAGGGCCAGAGAAGCCAGACTGACTCTCGACAGTCTCTCTCTCTCTCTCTCTCTCTCTCTCTCTCTCTCTCTCTCTCTCTCTCTCTCTCTCTCTCTCTCTCTCTCTCTCTCTCTCTCTCTCTCTCTCTCTCTCTCTCTCTCTCGACACACATTCCAGACGTAAACACTTCACTTCTCTCCCTCGTGTTATGGAAGTAAATAGATTGTTGGGACCGGCAAGAAAGGAACGTAACTCTTCGCCAGGAAGGGACTGATTACCTTACAATGTTGTGAACTGAGAGAAACTGTTTAACTTGTGAGAAATTTAGCGAGTACTTGATTCTCTCTCTCTCTCTCTCTCTCTCTCTCTCTCTCTCTCTCTCTCTCTCTCTCTCTCTCTCTCTCTCTCTCTCTCTCTCTCTCTCTCTCTCTCCAATTTTCTTTAAATCTACGCGCATGCAATTCTCTCTCTCTCTCTCTCTCTCTCTCTCTCTCTCTCTCTCTCTCTCTCTCTCTCTCTCTCTCTCTCTCTCTCTCATTCTTTTTGCGAATGGGGAGGAGTAATTTATGTTATTTAATGACTAGGCGAAAGAGAGAAAAATGGTTTGATAACATTTCGTAAGTTTAATGAATATAAGATGATTTTTTTAATGATTATTTTCTCCAGTTTCTATGAGATTACTTTTTTTTCATCCTCTTTTTCTGTATACCCTTTCACGCGATCTGATTTAACTGTCAACTGAAGATTGCACGAGAGGAAGAGAGAAACTGTCCGCCTGCTTACGTACAACAAAGGTGTTATTACAGAGGTGCGATGCCAGACACGTGGTCAGTCAGGTGTGCGTCAGACAACAGATGTGGCAGTGTCGCTGGCCTCAAGGTAGCTTACGTGCCCCTCCTGTTGCTCAGAGGCAGGAATTTCACACCCTGGCAGTGCTAATACCTTGTCGCACACGAAATTCATATAGTGGAAGCTGGACTTCATTGAAGTATAATTCTCGACGTGGTGTAATGATGCCTTCCGGGTGACGAGTAAAAATTAAATAAATAAATAAAAAGTTACGTCAAGAACGTGATTTTTTGTTTTGTTTTAATGGGAATATTAGAATTATTGTGAAAATTAAATCTGAGATGTAAAACTTGGCCATATGGTCGTTTTCTGCTTGTTCTCTTCCTCCTCCTCCTCCTCCTCCTCCTCCTCGCCCCACTCCCCACTCCTCCCCCTCCTTTTTTACAACTCACTGTATCTATTTTTAGACCGTCCAGCAGTAGATTTCACTATAGAGTAAATGATGAAGCATTTTTTCATAGTTTCTTATAAAGATTCCAGGTTACTTTCTTTCCAGATTGCGTGGTATACTTTTTCCATATGTTTTCATGACAGTGGCAGGAAGTGGTGCGTGGGGAGAACGCTTCCATTGTACTATCTTACATCTTTACCAGGCAGTTAAAGTTTCCAGACAGCCATACAGAGACCTTACACAGTCTGCTGCTGTTTGCCTCTCATATATAAACACATGTATTCCTTTTCCTTCTCCTTCTCTTCCCTTTCCACGTTTTCCTCACCCTTATATATATATATATATATATATATATATATATATATATATATATATATATATATATATATATATATATATATATATATATATATATATATATATATATCCATCCCTGTATTTTTCTCTTCTCTTTCTCCTCTTTCTCCAATAAAATTTCCATATCGGGTTCTCTCTCTCTCTCTCTCTCTCTCTCTCTCTCTCTCTCTCTCTCTCTCTCTCTCTCTCTCTCTCTCTCTCTCTCTCTCTCTCTCTCTCTCTCTCTCTCTCACACACACACACACACACACACACACAGATGTGTGTGTGTGTGTGTGTGTGTGTGTGTGTGTGTGTGTGTGTGTGTGTGTGTGTGTAGTTCAAAGCGCTCGTTCATTCACCTACTACGTGTACATACAGAGAAACAATTCCCGCCACACACACACACACACACACACACACACACACACACACACACACACACACACACACACACACACTTGCACGTCTGAGCTGAATACGTACACGCATTTCCTATCACGCCACGTATCTTATATATAATGAGTCGTTCATCTCGATATTTCTCTCCTCTCTCCTCACGCTGCCTGGCCCACGAGAGAACCTCGCGTGGAAAATGAACCGAAAAAGATGTTAAAGTTCACAGGTAAAAGTTTCGTAGTTCATCAGAAGGCGAAGCAGCGCGGGAAGGTAAGCGTAGTGCACATCAGCGAAATATTACTCACCTTTGTCAGCCTTATGTCCTCATTGCCAATTGTACTTGTGGATAAGACCACATAAGGTGTGGTAGTTGTAAAAGGAATTCTCACTCAGCATAATTTAATTACCAATTATAATGCTCGCTTAAATCAATGTGTTGAAATAATGTTGGCATTTCTAAAGTCAGTTATGGAAAAAAGGGTTGATTAATTACTGATACTTATTAGAAATAAGTTCCGTGTGAATTTTTATTAACACGGTGTTGCTAAGGACAAATTACGGTAAGATTATGAGTCGCACAGCAATGTCATACAATAGGAATCTTTATATGAAGATTAGATGAATGTATTGATAAGAGTAATAGGTAGATATGTATAGATATGCTTCATACAAGGTCTGGTGTACGTGTAGGCCTGCTGGTTTCTTGTAGCTTCCTTTATGCTCTTTTGTTTTTTGTATTGTCTATCTTTCATCATAATTATCAACATCTTCATCATCACCATCATCATTCGTAACCTTCCCCACTCGATTGCCTGTGTTACTCGTCTGTTCCAAGTCATCCCAGCAAACGTTCACATATCTTTCGCTCTGGTACTTCTAACGTGCAGGAAAATTAACTGCGTACTAGGGAGACACGGAGCGCTGAAGCTGAAGATATTCCCTTTCGTCACACGCAATATCACATCAGGGAAACGAGTGCGTCCGCTTATAAACCTTTTTTCACCTCACCGGCAAAACTTGACTTGACAGAAAATTCATAAGTGTGTGAAAGTGTTAAAAAAGAAAATAAATAAAATGAGCACGTGTGAATATAAATACCCTCTTTCTTGACTTGATACCGCCACTTTAAGCTGGGTGATTTTTTTTTTAAATGGATCGTAAAGTTTCGGTATTATATATAGATTTATTTACTATTGTGTTAAAACTTTCTTTCTCTTTCCTTTTCAGTGAACTTGATGTGACAAAGAGCAATAATTCTTTGGGAAGGACTGATAAATGCCATCTGTTATATATTCTTTCTAGAATATATACTTCTTTTCTTTCATTACTATGTGCTGTTTCTAATATTACTCTCACTCCACAATTCATGCAATTACATATGATTCATAAAGCAACAGTTGTACATCCTTCACAAATACATGTTCTGCCCTTAGTGCTGCTATGTACTGCTTCTATTGTTATTACTCCAATGTAACTGCTATCATGCATATTTTTTTTAAGAAAACCACAGCATATTTTTCAAAAATAATATATTTTCCTTACATGTTGTAGTACTAACATCAAAGTACCAAAACTCTAAAGCATATTTTCTAATACTACTCTACTTTTACAATAATTTTGTTATGTAAGACGGGTTCTGGACTGGGACAACGAAAAAAAAAAATGGATGAGAGAGGGGGAAAGGCCAATTGAAGATGCCAGTCCCTAAAGAAAATAACCCTCCAAAAACCAAACTCAGAATTACAAGGCGAAGTGTCTTGAAACCTCCCTCTTCAAGGAGTTTCAGTCACAGGCATGTGGAAACACAGAACCAGAGATTTACTTGACCATCTCCACTAATTCCAATGAGAGAAGTAAACAAGCCGCCAACGGTGCTTGTGTAATAACAGGTAATTGGCACGTAAGGCGAGCATCAGGCATTCGTGAAGAGGTGGCGCAGGTACCGGCCCGTGAACACCAGCCAGCTAACGAACCATCGAGTGAGATTAGGGACAAACTGTGCTAGACGATTAAACAAGCGAGCGACTAGCAAGGTGTTAGCTGGTTCTCTCTCTCTCTCTCTCTCTCTCTCTCTCTCTCTCTCTCTCTCTCTCTCTCTCTCTCTCTCTCTCTCTGTGTGTGTGTGTGTGTGTCTGCGCGCACATTTCAGCTGTGAGCGTTCATTCACCTGCGCGCGAACGAGAACATTTTCCTCTGTCCAGACACACACACACACACACACACACACACGTACGTACATACGCACTCTCAGTCACGAACTCACAGTTACTCGGTCAGTCTTCACATTCCTCTCTCTCTCTCTCTCTCTCTCTCTCTCTCTCTCTCTCTCTCTCTCTCTCTCTCTCTCTCTCTCTCTCTCTCTCTCTCTCTCTTCTTTTCCCCTTCCTTTTTTTCTCCTTCATATCTCTCCACTCTCCCTTCTCTCTTTCATATCTCCCCTACTTTCTCTTCTCTCTCTCTCTCTCTCTCTCTCTCTCTCTCTCTCTCTCTCTCTCTCTCTCTCTCTCTCTCTCTCTCTCTCTCTCTCTCTCTCTCTCTCTCTCTCTCTCTCTCTCTGTGTGTGTGTGTTTTTGCTTCCTCCAATCATATGCAAGTCACATTGTCACCGCCTTCCACCAAACCAATCCCATTAAATCTTTACCTAAGTCCACTTTCTGTCTCGACTTTCTTTCCTGTCTTCTAAATGTTATCTTATGGATCATCAGTAATTTCGAAGTATGTTTCCTTCAACTTTTCTTGCTATCACCTTGCCTTCCAGCTCTTTCTCTGTCTATGCTGCTTCTTTTCTATTTTTTTTTCTTCTTCTTCTTGTCTGCTTTCCGTGTTTTTATTTTATCCTCTTTCTCGTTCTCTTTCTTCACCTCTGCTACTTTCTTCCTTTTCCTATTTGGTTTCTCTCCTTGTTCTTACTTTGTCCTTGAACTCTTTCTTCACCTCTGCTTTTTATTGTCTCCGTTTCCACCTTGCCTTTTTTCCTCTCTGCTATCACCTTGTCCTTTTCTTTCTATTTGTTCAAAGCTGCTTCTTGCTTCCTCTTCCTCCTTGTCTTCTCACAATACTCTTCTTTCTCTTCGCCTCTTTTGTCTGATTGCTTTTTTCTTTCCTGGTTCTTTCCCTTGCTTCCTTTCACTCTCTTCTTCGCCTAATACATGAAGCCGAAGAAGAATTAGGGCCGCACTTCAAAATTTCCTTTACACGCACCACCTGGCTCTTGTCTATCAGCAGACCTCGAGTCCTTGGTGTGATGCGGGTATCTGGCTGCCACCCCGACCCTCCGCCTTTCCCTTGATGTGCCACAGCCGAGATCAGGGGAGATAAAGGCTTCCGGTTCATTAGCGAGGGATCCGCCTCCTCCCGGGATGGCCCGCCCGGAGGTGTCCAGTGCCCGCGTGCGTGTGGCCCCTTGCAGTGTAATTGGAGACAGTGGAAGTTTGATTCTGACGTTGATTGTCGCTTTAGATTATGTGTCTGTACTTTTATACGTGTATTAATTGGTTTTGGGAGGTCTCGTCACTGATACCTTGACGCTTGAGAGTATAAGATTCTTCAAGACTTTAATGTACTTGACTCGTTTTCAGCGATAGTGTTGATGGTATTGGTGGTGTCCTCAGCTTAAACGGTAAAAGTTTTATATATTCAACATCTGTGCTTAGAGAGTTGTTCATATTAATATTTCGACGCCAAACCGAGCAAACAAACCCGTATATCATGAGCAGTTTTCATCAAGATGACGCTGAAGAAAAGGAAAAGATACAGATTAATTCCGGAGATAAAAGGTCTAAGCTGTGTTTTTGACCGTGAGACGATAACTTCTTTCTATCAGTGGAAAAAGTGAAAGTACATGACAAGCAGCAGCACACTAACTTTGAGACTGTGCGGCGGTGCTGGGACAAGTTACTGATGTTCGTTCGTGATGTTCAGGAAATAGATTTGGATCGGGTTAAGAAAATAAAGTATATTACTGTTGCTACTACCAGTATTACTGCTACTACTACTACTACTACTACTACTACTACTACTGCAATTACTACTACTACTACTACTACTACTACTACTACTACTGATAATAATAATAATAATAATAATAATAATAATAACAATAATAATGTTGCTGCTGCTGCTGCTGCTGGTGCTGCTGCTGCTGTTACTACTACTACTACTACTACTACTACTACTACTACTACTACTACTACTACTACTACTATTACTACTACTACTACTACTACTACTGATAATAATAATAATAATAATAATAATAATAATAATAATAATCATAATAATAACAATGATAACAGTAATGATGTTTTTTCCACTCTCAAACTTCAACAGCTACTCAATTTACAACCAAGACACGAGACAAAGACAGGAAAAATCTCACTCACAAATAGCGTTGATGCACACGAGCAGCAAGCGAGTCAGAAGCAGCCGCACCAGCCATTGCACCACCACACCTGAGAGTGAGAACATCGATCAAGTATAGTTTTATTTTCCCTGCAGAACCAGTAATGTGGGTGTTCTACTTCCCGTTACAGTT
>NC_087171.1:8143266-8205766 GCF_035594125.1 Scylla paramamosain | reverse complement strand
TCTCCTTTCGTCTCTCTTATTTTTTTATTCAGTATTATCCTCTTACTCTTTTCCACTTTCATGTCTCCTTGTTCTTCTTCTCCTCTTTTCGTCCTGTTTGTCTTTCACTATCCTTCTGTGTCCCTTTCATTGTTCTTTCCTCACTTCTTCTCTCTTTACATCCTCCTTCACGTCTCCCTCCCATTCGTCTTTCTCTGTTCTCTCTCATTCGCCTTCCTTTATTTCTTCCTACATCTCATCTCATTTCCCATTTCCTCACAAGTGGCAATCCTCATCTTTGAACCATAATATCAAACATTTATAGGTGTTTCCTGTAAATTATTTAGAGTTACATTTCCTAACCTTATGTTGCTTACTTTGAAGAAATTCCTGTCTTAATATCATCTAAGTAAAAATTACCTCATCTCTTCTTCCTTGCGTTTGACTTTTAATTCTTTTAACAATCTTCCTTATAACCTTTAAAAGAATCAATCACAAAATAGGTTAATTTCTTGATATTGCATAACCTGCCACGAAATAATTCAAAGCCATATTTCCATCTCTTCATGTATTGACGAATTTGTTATCGCACCCAGTTCACTTCATCCAACAATCGATCCAACATGAAGACCTGATTCACAGCTGGTACTTAAGCGACCACTTTGCTTCATCCCATCACTGCCTCCTTCACCGCCCACCGCTTGTGTGTTTTAGCCGCCCCACCTCCTGTCGCCGCCACTCTTAGCTTTGTCAGCGTGGTCCTCGTGTCCACACTCCTTGTATTGTTAACCTCAGTCTCGCTGCGCTCTCCCAACTGAAAACGCCACTTGATCTTTGGTGTGTCCTCTTGGGTTAGTCCTGTGTGTGTGTGTGTGTGTGTGTGTGTGTTAACGATGTTCGGAGTTGACGATTGTATTTTCATGTAATTAAA
Organism: Scylla paramamosain; assembly: GCF_035594125.1. Taxonomy (NCBI): domain Eukaryota; kingdom Metazoa; phylum Arthropoda; class Malacostraca; order Decapoda; family Portunidae; genus Scylla; species Scylla paramamosain. Next base: position 8,204,856 of record NC_087171.1, on the reverse strand, counting down.
TTGACAGTAAATTCTACTTCTTTTACTTTATGTATCCAAGTAGTGATTGATCGTACGGTTTGCTTCATGCCTTTATACACTCATAAATTTTTTGACAATAGGCATTTACCTAACTGTCCATCTATGAGAGAGAGAGAGAGAGAGAGAGAGAGAGAGAGAGAGAGAGAGAGAGAGAGAGAGAGAGAGAGAATGAAAGAAGCAGTTATCTCTTGGATGTGCTAATAAAAAGGTCACATAATCTCCAGCATAACAATTAAGATTAAGAAGTGCAGCAGGCCAGCACACCTGCCGAGTGACGCGAAGCAGACTATTAGTGTTCATCTCCTGCCTTACATTAAAATTAGATCTCTCTTAACTCTCACTACCACAGTACAAGTATTCCCCCGTTCATGATAAATATGTATGCACTAATATCATGAGAATTCCATTCAATATTTTCACTTAAGCTATATAATATGCTGAATATCTAATAACGCTGAACGACATGATAAGATTGTTGTCTCTTGATTAGTGGTTTTGAGAAGTGATTAGCAACTCCACTTTAGCGTTTTGTTGTATAGCTGTTAGGTTTTAAATATTCATTTTTTAAGAGTATACATCCCTCATCACCTTACAGCAGGGGTTCCCAACCTGGGGTACATGTATCCCCAGTGGTGCATTTGCACTTTTCATGGGGTACACGGGATCTCAGAGAATGACCACTGCTCTGGTGTTTGTAATCTGCAGTCAGATTACACAATGTCGTGTTTTTTTCCAGTCTACTTATTTTAGTAAACAAGACCTTTATCTAAATTACGTCGATTAGGGTGAATACCATTTGCTTTTCACTATTATAGAACTAACCGTGGCTGCAATCTGTGCTGGGCGTGAAAGGATCAGACACGGGACGTAATGATCATTATAAATAATTATAAGAAAGACATGTATGTGATGCATTAAGATATTTTCTAAATTACTTGAGTCTAGTTTATTAATATTGTCACCTTTAAGATTCTTATGCAGTCTACATATAAAAATTTCATGATAAAATAATATCAAAATATTACAATTCCATCTTTTTATTATGAATTTATTTGTGGGTACATATGAACCTACAAAAATGTCCAAGGGGTACAGCGGAACAAAAAGATTGGGAGCCCCTGCCTTAAAGCTTGGTAATCTCAATAACGTGTCATCGAAATTATCTGTAATAAGAACATAGAGCATAAAGAGAACTGCAAGGAGCCAGTTGGTCTACACGTGGCAGTCCCTGGATAATACGTACCTATCTATATCCACCTATCACACTTTTACAAAAATTTATCTAATCTTTTAATCTATCAAAACTTTTAATATCTATATTCTTTTAAATGATAAGTGCCTTTATCGTCATATTCACGTATGTCATTACCACATTAACATTAAAAACACTCTGAACTAGTAGTCAGTTCTTGCCAAGTACGAGCTATCTCACGTGAACCACTTGTGAAGCATAAGGATAATCAACATTGGAAATTTCCTATCATAATTTCCATATCCTTTTCCTTCATCCTTATCCAACTAACTTTCTTTGCCATTTTGTTCAAGTCTGAAAGAAACTCTCGAATACTTTGCTATTCTAGATAGTACTGCGGAAATGAAACGAATCAGAAGTCTCACTGTATTGGATCCTGCTATTCGACACAGAAACGAAGGCTCGCGGCCACTGAGGGCGTTAATCCTGCCTGGGACGGACGTGTGTGGTAGGATTCCGTGCTACCTCCCAGCTGTGTCCTTCCCTGAACTGCCTCGCCTCCTCATCCTCCACCTTGCCCTTCGGTTCATCTGTGAAGCTTCAAGATGGACAGCGTGGCCCCTCGCAAGCAGCGGCAAAGGACACAACACCTCGATAAGTGTCATGAGAGGAGTTCCCCGAATGACTGTACCGGTGCACCTTCCTAGTGACACGGTAGGATAAATTTTGGGAGATAAGAGAGTTAAAGAAAAACAGAAGCCAAAAGATACAGATGAGTCGTAAACAAACAGGTTAGAAACCACATTAGGGAGACCCGTTACAAAAGCAGGACCCGGGAACACAACGCTGCGGGATAAACTTTACCCAACAAGTCCACGTGAGAGCGAGGAGTGGCGAAAGCTGTGTGTGGTTAAGTATATGCGAGGTAATTATTCCCAGTGGTGGAGGACATTCCGGGAGAAAACTTTTAAATACATCAGGGAGGAAGTTACAGGAAGGAGGTCACTGCGTTGTTAGGTTGATCCTTATTACGAGAGAATACTGAGGTAGTTCTATGGTGAGAGAGAGGGAGAGGGAGGAGAGGCGGTGGCGGAGGGAGGGATGAAGAGGAGAAAGAGTGCGGGAAGGGGGTGAGGAAGGGGAGAGGGAGGGAGGGAGAAGTGGGGGAGAGAGGGAGAGAAGGCGGGAGGGACAGGGAGGAGAAAGAAAGGAGAAAGAAAAGAGTAAAGGGCGTCAGGGAAAAGGAATGGTAGAAGCTTTAAACATCACTTACATTTCTCTAACCACAACACAGCACGGTGGACATGAATATCTACACGCATACCATAACGATGAATGATGAACTCCCCCTTGAGCTGTTTAATATGTCGAGGAATATGAGAAATTAACACATGTAACTGCTAGTCTTGATAGCAGTGACTGGCAACACTTACTTGGCGTGGCGTTGCGTCTTTGGTCCTTCTCTTCGTAAGCTATAGAAACGAAACGCTCCTCTTATTTGTCTGAGAGCTTACCAACAAGGGAAGTATTTTGGTTGGATAGCTTATGAAAATGACCGTGGAACTGGCTCCGTTGCTTTACCAGTTCCAGTTTCTTTTTGTATGCTCACAAACGAAAAGCAGCGGTCAAAGCTGATTGTGGAGCATGATCACAGCTGAAGTACTTTTGTTGGCTAACAAACGAAAAAGGGTAACTGGAACTGGGCCAAATATGACTAGCTGTAAATAGTTTTTGCTGTAGTCTGCAGTTTTGGTCAGTGCTAGTATTCATAAAACCATAATATTATCACGAGTTAAGAAAAATGTTGCTGTCATTTTTTTTTTATGTTTTTGTTTAATTTTATACTACATGCTTGTCAAACCGGCCAAGCACACAATAATCTAAAAAGCGCGCTCACAGTGCAGTTTCCTAAAATAAATAGAACAACTAGGAGTAATGGCCAATTTTGTTGATTATTACTGAACTGGAAAATCATCAGTAATTCTGAACAAGCGGCCTCTCATTAACTTTTGGAAGTGGTAACTCTTGATACCGTTTCATGTAATACCTGTTAATCATTCGAGTAGTATTTTCCTCAATTGTTATTACTCTCTCTTCTGGCTGAAAGGACGCTATGCTATGAATGACGTTGATATTTCAGGTTTAACTGAGATGGAGTGAATCAAGGGTCTCGATGTTCCAAACCCCAGAATTCTAGACCGTACTGAAGCACTGCAAGCACCGAAAACGCTGATTAAGACCGTGGCGGACGCACGTGGGCCGCTCCTTGCTTCTTCCTTGCTACCTTCCCCCTGATAAGTCTTCGTTGCCCTCCAGCTCGTCTGTGATCCTACGTAGCTGAAGGTTGGACCGTTCAAGTCATGGATACCTCGCCCGTCCAGCGATGAAGGACATCATATTTGGACACCAAGCCTTCCAACACAGGTGAGTGGTTAGCCTCGCCGTGGTGGAGCAAGGAGTGGTGTGATAAGACTTTACTTTTAAGTCTGAGTCACGTATAATGAAACTTAACTTGAAAATATATATTTGAAGCGAGTTTCCAAGAGATGTAGATAATTGAGACCATGTGCCAGGACTGCGAGAGATAATTACTAGTACGTGAGATTTGGCCAATAGCCCTTCGATAGTTTGCTTTGTGTAGGAGGATCACAGCATGCGGGGAATGTAAGCACGACCAACAGACCAATAATGCTTTTCACGGGTGGTGTGAACTACCTGCTATATTATCGTTTACATACACACTGTCTAGCAGTCACTTTTAAAACCTTCAGCCTCCCACTTGCTGCTGTATTACTCACTGGGAAAAAAATAATTAATATCTTTGTTACCGGAAAAGTAATCACATGAAAAAAAAAAAAAAAGAATAGCAGGAAATTAAATGCCAATCCGGGTTTTCAGAATAATTACTGAACTTACCGGACACAATTGGTCGTGATGTAAGTAAAGCTCCCGTGAAGTTGCACTTATGATACCCACGTAGTTTGTGACATCTTGTTGATATCCAGACCGAATGAATGTCACGCTCTCATCACTCACCATAATCGGTGTTCAAAAAAAAACCATGTAAACAAGGAAGAGCGTACTGGCGGCGAGGGCTGCGTGAGTGGCGAGTCTTACTTGTAATAAGAATGGACCCTACCTTGCCTTACCTGTCATAACTCGTGGAAAGTGAGTTCAGCAACACGCCAAAGCCCGTATTCTGAAACGCTTAGGGCTTTCATTACAACGATTTTCGATGGCCACGGAGTTAATCTAGACTCGATGGCCACTGAGACATTTTCTTAATTAATCTAGACATTTTCTTGGTGTTTTCAATTGATGTGAAATCTTTGTTAAATCACGAGAATAATAAAAAAAAAAAATCCTGAAATTAACCTTCTTAAGCCTGTTGAAGGTAACCAGTGTAATACGCTGAAAGATTTCAGGATTCGCTCCTAATAGTCTTGTTTCAATTAGTGTTGCATGATTTTGGAGGCTTATACACAGCAGAACGGCTTTTCTGTATGCTATGTACTTTGTTTAGAAATTCATTGTCTTAAATGGTGTCATTTGATGCTCTGCCTCGGAACGCATGGTGTAAGGTTTCAAGATTTTCGTGGCGTCAATGGAAGTATAGCACGTTCCCGTGGACCAGAATGTGAAACAGCAGCAGCAAGATCCTCCTAGTACTCTGCTTTCTGATCCTGTTTATCTACCGGCACTAAATCAAGATAGCAACTAACGCAGAAATAGCCTTCAGGGAGTTGTCCGTCCCGTATGACACTCGGCGACCAGTCCTTGGTAATTGCTTGACACACACGTCATCCACTGTTGAGGACGTGGTGTTCCTACTATAGGTTTCAGAGGGCGTATTTAGTCGTTTTTCGGGATAACTCTGTGTTTCAGACTTTTCACAATATTCGTCACTATGGTTAAGTGACAAAACTGGATAATAAAGCCATTTACTTTTGCAAATTAACGCGCGCAAGAGTTAACCAGCCACCGGACGCATTAAGGTGTCACGACGTCTATGTGACCAGCCACCGGACGCATTAAGATGTCACGAGGTCTCTGTGACGTCGCTTCTTCAGTTTTGCCCCAAACAGAGGGATATTTGTTTTTTAATACCGATGAAGTATGAAATATAAAGCCCGTTGAGCATTATGCTTGTATAATTTTTACATCTGGAGATCACATTGCTTCACGTATTCTGAGCATGAACGTAATCGTTATATTAGTAAACAATGCTTACAGATGAGAGCATAATGAAAGTGCATAATACTTTTAAGTAATCAAGTAATTCATAGGAAGAGAAGGGAGTTCCGATTAAAACAATGAAAAATAAGGAAATTCAACTTACTATGAACATTACAAGTTGGCGATGTGCTATATAACGTCACATAAAAGGCGTTGATAGGTTCTGTTCCTCCAGATATCATCATAGTAGCTTGCTAATACTGATAAAAAAGTAAGCAGATAGATTCACAGTAATGCTGGCAGTGGCAGGAGCTGTAGCATTCTCTGTGAAGGAATAGATAACTGTGGCGGAGCGTGGCGTTACAACGAATAGATAACTGTGGCGGAGCGTGGCGTTACAACGAAGCCCTGATATCTCCATGGGATGCATAGCCCGCTAGATTTACGAAAGGGAGTGGCCTTATTACGTATCCACTTTTGTTAGTTGACCACAGTGATTCTTCAGACACTGCTAATTTTCGTCAAAGTATAATCCCAATTTATCAGTTTGTTAGATAGTTATTCCTGAAAAAATGATGTTACAGGCTCTCTGAAACACACAGCTCACCTTTATATCAGACTCGCTTTCTCCATGTATTTCCGTCTAGATTAGCAGGTCTTGTCCTCTCTCGTTCCTTGGTTTTCTCTCACACTGATCGTCTCGTTGACACTGCATCTGAACATTTGATTTCGAATGATGTGAAAAAGGTTTGTTTTAGAAGTAGGATTAGCTCGTATATTTAATTTCATAGTACATGTGCGCGCGCGCACCTACGCACGCACTTTATTTACAAGTATTGATATTAAAGTAACAAAACACACGATGTATAAAAGAAAATACAAAAAGCACAAACTAAAATTAGAAAAAAAAAACCGGAGTGCATAAAAAATAAAACCTAGCTCTAGACAAATCAAAGACATAACAGGGCACAGCAGCTAAAACCACCAGCTAGTAACGCTCGAACATAAAATGAAAATATGAAAATAAATATTATTAACTTAAGCATTAAAACTATTACACCTTTATTAATAAACAAAACATTTATTAAAGACAAACTAGCACAGACATGATTCATGTCTAACTAAAACATTAAGACTGTTTTATTAAATACATCCAACATAAGCAAAACATTTATTTAAAACGAACTAACGAGACGCAAAATAAAAATATGAAATAGCTAAAATGTGAAAGCTATAAGATGCACCCAACACGTTATGCCAAAAAGTACCAAGAGAAGTAATCGCACTATACACGAAATTTTGTTACATTAGTTCAAAATTTCGTGGATTATTGTGCATGAGAGTTCTTTATTATATTCACCATTAAATATGTTTTCTAGGTAATTAGGCCGTAAATCTGACACGCACGCGCGCACATGCGCACACGCACAGACACACACACACGCACAGACACGAAGCTTGCTTAATTCCTGTGCACGACTCGTCCATAAATCCTTCGTCTGTGTATTTCAGTACTTCATGCAAATACATGAATACTCTCCAGCTTTTGTGATCCCCAGAACACAATAGGGTTGCCACCACCACCACCAGGAGGGGCTGGGTAGTGTTGGAGGAAAATGTATAGGAATAGTATTGGCGGTGGTAACGATGCTCTGTGGTGTCATACCTGTGGTGGTGCTGAGATTCCTGTGGTGGTGATTGCACCGAGGGGAGATTTAATCATTAGCGGAATTTGGTCTGTAGTGGTAGTGTTAATGTTGGTGCTGGTGGTAGTGACTGCTACGGAGGATGTGGTTGTGGTGATAACGGTGACGATAGCAGTGGTGTGGTGAGGTGGTGGTGGTGGTGGTGGTGATTGGGTTGTTGATTGAGTTGTGGTGTTGGTGACGGATGCATTATTTTGAATAGCACCAAATTACAACACGCCATGAGGTCAGGTGGACGTGCAGCCAACCAGAGACTTGGTTCCATCCATGCAGATATTTTCCTTTGTCCCTTTGCTATGAAATCCTCAAAATAGAATGCACTGAGCTAGGAAGGGATAACATAAAGTAACCTTTGCTCTTTAAAGGTCAGTGCATTGTATATTTCCGCAGGACATTGAAAACTGTTTACTTTCTTTTATTCATTTCCATGATAGTTTCTTTATTCATTATGTGCATTCATTTCTTTTATTCATTTCCATGATAGTTTCTTTATTCATCATGTGCATTCAAAATGTCAACCAAAAGTAATGAATCTTATTAATACAAAGCCTTTCCAAATAACATTACCTCTCAGCTTTTCAAAGGGTACTATGAAAGATTGTTATTTTCTTGAACCTGAGTTTTAGGTACTCATCCATGACAGGTGGATCTAGGTATGTACACTACACTACGTCTTGTACGAGAGCTAGCTACTGACTTCTTACAGCTTCTCGCTTACTTAATATTGTGTTCTTGTATATCTGTAAGCACCTCTTTCCACAGATGACAAGCTACATAGTACCGATCCGTCCAAAGATGATGTCGGTTCTGTCTGTCCACGTCGCCTCCTGCACATGTTGCAAGAGTAAAATTAATGACGAACAGCTATCGACATAGCCTCTATGATTCCACTGCAGGTAAAAGAGAGAGAAGTAAGGAACAGGCAACACTTTCGTTCGTGCTCTCTATGCGTCCTCATTGTTGTGATGCTATAACTCGGTCATTAGCAAGTCAATTTTTTTTTTTTTTCTATATAAGTGCTTCCCATTCTATCTTGATTATAGAGTACGAATAGTTGACTTTCTAAACGTACCTTTTCCCTCCCACCTAAAGACCACACTCTCCCTTGTCACCTCCCGCCGCAGCCTCCCTTTAGAATGCAGATCACGAACACCCGTACAGTAAGTAGTACATGGCTTGCCGTACATTTTAGTCAAGTTTTGTTATCTCCCTCAATAAGCTCAATGGCACTTGTTATACGAGTGAGTCAGGAAGGTTATAGAGGTCTGCATGGCGGTTGTTCTGATTTTTCTTTATTGAGGGCTTTTGAGACTTCAAAGTGCATTCAAGAGCTAACAGTAGAGTTACGTATTGCTTTCATATTTGCTAGCATTTTTTATTTACATAAAAACCTTATGTGGCTTATGTGGCTAAGCCTTCCAGATGTTGTTGTCATACCTTTGGTATACTCTCAAGATACATTAACTGTCATTAATTGGTGTGGTATACTCTCAAGATACATTAACTGTCATTAATTGGTGTATAATTATATATTATCATTCAGTCATTCACGTATTGTTGCAAAATTCCAGGCTTGTCTGTTTGCAGAAAAAGAATTGCGTTCAACATGAGAATAAAGTCGTGTTCATTAATAAAAATGTCTCGACACACATGGACGTGCTCGTACAAACCACTGCTGCTGTTTTGTTGCAGATGTGAACAACTTGGAGCTGAAGATTTCAGCTGCGTCAGCTGCGACTTGAGGGGGAGGGAGAGAGAGCTGTCACCACCACTACCACCTGCTGAAACTGCACAGAAATGGCGGATCACAGGCTCATCAAGAGGCGAGACCTTCCCGGATATTGCCCTCAGAAGTGGTGTGCTGTCTATGGGCAAGGCTGCAGTCAAGAATGCACTTTGTCAGATGTGAAGGCACACAGGAACTACGGAGATATGCAGCATTGAAGACGCTGTAGTTTACCTCCCTCTGGATCCTACCGAAAATGCTCCCACCACGCTTGCCGCCCCCAACGAAAGCGACGATGGTGGCGATGCAGGCGTAGACGTAGATGTGGAGCAGCGCTACAGGGAGATGGATAAAGATCTCATCTCCCTACGCCTGCAGAAGGAGGTAACAAATTTTACAAAAATAAGATAATTCAGTCCCTCACGCTACAAAGGGATTGGATTATCGATAAACAGACACGTGGCAGAACTCCCCATGAGCTCATGAAGGTCCTCACGGAGTGTATAACAAAGCAGACGCGAGAGCGAGTCTCCAGCAGCTCTATTGTGACTACTGCTACTCCCTCTATCCTGAGGACCTCATAAGAGTAACGGACGAAGCGCTTCCACCAAGGTGGCTGCACCCCCCCTCCCCCATCACCACCACAACCTCAGGTATCAGCATTAGCAGCAGCTACAGTCGTAACAACAACAGCAACAATTATAACGATAGGAGCAACAACAACAATGGAAGAAGACCCAGCGACGCGGCCAGCGGAGGGCAGGTCACCCCATCACACCTGACCGGCGACCTGTCCCTCCTCCTCGGATCCAGTGAGGCACAGGGGAGAGAGCAAAGGGTCCGATGTGACTACTGCTTCCGCCCCGGCCACACAGCTGAGATGTGTTTAGCCGCGCTGCTGACGAACGCCAGGAACAAAAGCAGGAGAGAATGTTCATGAGGGTTCTGGCGGAAGGTTTAGCGCAGCAACAACTTCTCCACCCCCAGCAGCCCTTTCAGGCCCCCCTCAAGCCCTCCTGGCAGCCACAACCCGGTCACTACCCCAGCTGGAGTCCCTCCTCGTGGCAGAGCAGACACTAACGCGTCTCGCCTCACTTCCAAGTCAACTCGAGGAGGCAAGGGAACAGACGCCCCAGCTGTCACCTGACCGTGGTCTCCGCCAACGTGAGAGAACTCCGCACCAATGTGGGTGACCTTAGCCAAAATTTCGTGCTGAGACAGTGCTTTACAATTGTCACAGTGACAGAAACGTGGCTGAATGACGAGGTGGAGGCAAAATATCATGTCAAAATTTTGACAACAGGCAGCGACGACACCGCTGCCTGTTGTTTTAAGGACGGCCTCCAAACACAGGAACTTGGTAGCCGTGCCACACCTGATGGTGGCACTATTATTCTTCAGGGTGGTACTTGCAGACAACAGTGGGCTTCTAAACCTCCGTCCTATGTACCGCCCCCTGAGACAAGGACGAGCCCCGCTAGATTTCCTGACGAAGGAACTCGACACCCTGCTCCAGCGTCACAAGTGTTCGTTCCCATGAGATGATGATGATAATGGGAGACCTGAACTTCCACATGGAGCAGGATGCCTTCAGTAATCTCCTGGCGGTTCAGTTCCTGACCAATCATGTCACCTCTACATCGCTGTCGTCGCCCGCCAGACCTCGCTCCGAGTCTCTGCCCTGCGCAGGATGGCGAACACCCTCGACCCACGGGGTCCTCACGCTATACAGGACACAGATAGATATATACATACGGTGCTCTGTCCCTAGATGTCGAGTGCCGCAACCCACATGCAGAGACTGGATGCTGTGCAGCGGCGAGCCCTGCGCTTGGTGGCCACCGACGAGGACCAACACCACCCAGCACCAGTAACGTCACTGGAGCACCGCCGGGACGTGTCGGCACTAGTGGTGTGCCACAAAACTCAGGTGCAGAGGTTCCCCACCTTGACCCCCTGAGGCTGCTGCCACACACAGTGCAGAGGTGCACCAGAGCTGCGGCCAGTAGCGACGATCTAGTGAAGGTGCCTCGATCTCGCTCTAGCCAACACAGCCAGGACTTCGCGGCTGTGGAACATGTTCACGGTGGACACGTCCACACCAGGTGAAGCTGGCAGCCCACAGATGGCGTAGCTAGCACGCACCTGTCCCCACTGGCGCTTTATTTTTTTAGTCTTGCATTATTAGTATTTCATTATTCTGTATTTTATTAATTTATGTATAACAGTGTTGTTATTTATTCCCTGTAGGCTTTTTTAAAAGAATTCCATATTCAACGGAATTTTTTAAACCTTTCTGTAAATATTTCTTTAACTTTTTTAGTGTGCGTGTGCATAGATGGAGGTTAGATTATATAAAAAAGACAGACCGAGGATGTTCAGTGTAGAAAGTTGTGTCGAGTTGATTGATAGATGGAGGAATTGAGTGAGTCATTGAATATATTATTAATAATATAAAGTTTGCTCTGACCCAATCAGAAATTTTAGAGAAATCAGACAGAGAAGTCAGGCGTTCTGTGGCTTTTTTGCATCCTGAAAGGATGAACGTCGACAAAACAGACGTGGAAGTGTGTGTAGGGGAGCTTAGGAATGCATAGGACAAGAAGTTTGGTTTAGAAGATCATTGATGAATAATAAATAATAGTTGAACGCCACTGTTAATGGACGAAGAAAAATTGTCTACCACAGCAACAGTAGAACGGAAAGGAAACTTACTTTAATCGCAAGTCTTTTTCGTAAACGAGATTGAAGTCTTTTCGTAATTTTCTCTCTTCGTAGACGTCTTTCAGATAGTGAACAGGTGTTTAGAGCAGATGAGTATGAGAAGCTGACGGATATTTATTTCCATAACTAGGGAGATAGTGGAGCAGGAGATAGATAGGCTAAAAAAGTTCAAGTCACCAGGACCTGATGAAATATATCCCAGAGTACTGAAGGAATGTAAAAAGATTATTAGTGAGCCGTTAGTTTCTGTCTTTAGGAAATCACTGGAGTCAGGTGAGGTACCAGTAATGTGGAGGCAGGCTAATGTAGTACCCATCTTTAAGAAAGGGGATAAAACTTTAGCGTCTAATTATAGACCTGTCAGCTTAACTTCAGTTGTAGGTAAAATGTTAGAGTCAATAATAGCCAGGAACATCTGTTATATCGTCCCTCTGTTATATCTGGTATTAATATAAGATAAAAAAAAAAATACAAGATCGTGCAAGATAAACAGATTTTAAATGCCTGCAGATACTTTCATAGACATTCCTACATCCTACCAACCAGATTAAACAAACATGCTGCAAATAATAGACACCAGTACAGTCGTTCAATGCACAGCAGTAAGAAACGGATTCCTATATGGCGTTTGTCATTTAATAATTAACGATGGAGTCGTAAAGATTGTTCTTTTTATATAATGATGAAATATTTCAAGATTTTTACGTAAGAAGATTTTAATTTAATATAAATATTCACGAAAAATTTGTAAACAATTTATATAATAAACATTTACATTTGTGTAATCCGGATTGTGTAACTCGACAATGTCATTTAATTTGTTCTGAACTTCTATATAGTTTTTTTTTTTTTTATTGCACAGCCATTCTAATTTTCTGAAATTAAATACGTAAAATGTATTACAATTACACTAGATTGTGCTACAGATAAAATGTTCAAATACACCGATGACAACTGAATGAGTGAAAGAATCTGACTCGCACCGCCATCCCATGAACGACTGTCTCGGCTCATCACGACCTCATTAAACTCATGTATTTTGTGTATCAGGAGACCGGCCTAGAAGAAGAAGAAAAAAAAAAACTAGATACCGTTCCCAACACCACCATCTCCCCCCAAAAAACGGATTGAATAGATAAAAGAAAAGCTAATATAGAGCAAGTTGTGGCCAATAAAATAAGTATATAATATATATATATATATATATATATATATATATATATATATATATATATATATATATATATATATATATATATATATATATATATATATATATATATATATATATATATATATATATATATATATATATATATATATATATCAGCTACCTGTATATTTTATCAATCCCACGCATCTAGAGTGTCACTATAAACAAGCATACATACTTTAATGCCTAGATTTTAAGCATCCCTTTGACCCCACCTCGACAATGGAACACTTCCTTGTATTGTGTTCGGCTACTCTTCTGTCAACACTTGTACAGTTTGCTCAGCCTGCACCGCTTCCTTGCCTCTCCCTCACTTGATTCTCTTCCTCACACATTACCTTCACTCATGAGAAGAGATGCTACTGAACGCCAATCACTCATATTTTCTTCCATGTTAAAGAACTGACAAGTGATCTCCCTGAACATACAGATGATAATTAGCAACCATAATTAAATAATCCTCACTAATTACGTATGTCAGGTACATTTACTGAAAAAAAAATCGCTGCCTTTCTTCATATTTATGCGCTTCCTCTATTTCTATAAAAACAGTATTGACAGCAAAACTTAGTCACCAAATTATTGCTTTTAAGGCTAGAATAATTACGTTTGTACACATTAATACTGAACAAAAAGGGGCATTGTAAAGAAGGACGTGCACTGGGCGTGTATCACGTCGCTAGTGACGAGTAGCGTGTTACTGTGTGCGAGTCTTTGTGGTGAAGGAGAACGTGTGCGCGCCTTAAGTTTTCAGTAAGCGTGGCGGACTTAATTAATCGTGTAGTACATCTCGTGTTTCGTTGTGGATACACTGTGTTATAATGTGTGTGTGTGTGTGTGTGTGTGTGTGTGTGTGTGTCGATGGGTGGGTGAGGGGGTGAATGGATGTGCGTATTGGTGGACGAGTGGTGAGTAGGTATGTAGCTGATGCTTCTACTTAGCTTTGCTAGTGGAACGTGCTGCTGGACGAAGCACCAAGGGCGGGGCGGGGCCTCTTCCTACTACAGCAGCAGAAGACGGACGGAACTGAAGGCGCCGCTGAAAACAGGTAATAGTACAATTGTCAGTAATAGTATTATCTCTATTACTACTACTACTACTGCTACCACCACCACCACTTGTAATCTTGTTACTGTGTTTGTAAGCGTGCTATTTCTCATTTGTATTATTATTGCCATTACTGATACATTTTCCATCATGAACAGAACCTTTGTCTGCTATGGAGTAGATGCTAAGCAAACTTAGACATTATGAATGTGCATATGTTCATTCATTCATGTGATTGTTAATATTAAAAAAAAAAAAAAAAAAGAATACTACTACCGCAGTACTGCCCCCACCCTCTACTATAATGTTGCTGTATTTTAGGTATTCCGGTGTCCGTTTTCATCCGGATGCTAAAGCAACATACATAATACATATACATCAACACGCCCTCCTTAGTATCAAAGCTCCCTAACACGGCAGGGCGAGACGCGTGCAAAAGTACTGCTATTAACTACGTGGGGTTCCAATACAAGTGTGCTGTTTACTGCGGTTCCTTGTAGTTTTACTCTAATTCAGCGAGGGAGTTTATTGCATCGGGAGTTTATTGCATCATGAGTTTACTGATAAGTTTACAGTATTTTGCGTGCATGAGTCACCCCACACAGACACTCTCCCCGTCTCATCTACCCACCGTCTCCGCCACCACTCCACCTAATTCCTACTCCAATCACTATCTCCTAGTCTCCTCCATCCACTGTCTATACCACCAATCGTCCGTCACATTTATCCACTATTTTGCTCTTCCACCCACAATACCTCGCCTCTCCCAGCTACTGTCTCCCGTCTTCACCACTCCACCTTTACCCACTGCCTCCACATTCCACATATACGCCGTTACAATTTGGGTATAAAACTTAAACAGTAATTATGATATTTCAGCATGAAAATCTAACGTGGTGGTGACAAGGTATACAGAAGGAATAAATATTGTACACAGCACGTTCCATTAAATATTGTAGACAGCACGTTCCATTCGTGTATCAAATCAAATGAATTAGTGGGGAATGAAGCCTTAATTAACGCTGCGGAATTAATGACAACGGTGTCAACTGGGGAAGTTGGTAAAGACGGGACTGAGAGACTGATTTTTGATCACTGAGTGGGGAAAATGTTAATACTACTACTATTACTATTGCTGATGCGAACAGCCCTGCTAATGCTGCTATTAATACTACTAGTGCTGCTGCTACTGCTACTTCTGCTGCTCCCATTACTTCTACAGTTATTGCTGTTACTACTATTTTGACTGACTTGATTTTGATTATAGCTACTATTATTGGTGGTGATGGCAATAATAATAATAATAATATGGATCATGCACAAAACTTACCACGGCGGCCGAAGTCGGAGTGGCGGGAATCCTCCTTTCAAGACAAAACGTCGAAAAGGAAAAAACTATTTTGCTTTAAGTCTTTATTTAAATTGCCCGAGTTAATTTCACTGTTCTTTAGTCTCATTCTTGCAGACTTTCTTGAATGTGAGAAACAAGACAAGTTATGTTATTACATCTATATATAACTGACTGTCCTCCTCTTTAAACTCGACACATGTACGAGTATGCATTCAACGAACATCCCCTCCTCCATCTACATCTTAACATCGCTAAACAGAAAAGAAAGTACGGCTTAAAATGGATATCTTTCGCAGTGTTACTCGTATGGATGGAAAGAGAACATCAGCTCCCAGGACCTCAGCGCATCGAGACACACGCGAGGAACACAGAATATCTCAGAACGTAAGGTCAGGAAGAGAGATGCCGGGAACGAGGGATTAAATTATAAACTTTTCAAATAAAACTCTCAGATCTTCCAATTCACCATTTTTTCATTTACATCCTGGATACGAACGGTAACGCTGAGGCAGTTAAGAAATCGTTCCCGTCATGTCCTTTTGCTACAAATAGTATCGGAAATAAGTAATTTACGATATCTCTTTAAAAGTTTACAATCGTACACAAGTTCGTGAGATGGTTCTTACTTGGGGTTCTTAGGAATATGAAGTCATAGAAACAGGAAGAGGAGGAGGAAGAAACGGAAAAGGAGGAGAAGGCAGTGAAGGGAAAAAAAAAAAGGGCGAGAAGGAAAAGAGCAGAGGTGACGACTGAGAAGACAAACACGCACGGTTTTTACCCCCCACCACACCAACACACGTGTACACACAAGTCTATTTTTTTCTGCTACGAAATATGCTTTGACGATGCCTGAGGCACGAGGATAACGGAGCGAAAGACAAGCCGGCATTGGTACAATAACCTTTCGCCAAAACATATCACCTATCATTTTCGATCCCCGTCACCACCGCGGACCCGGACGCCTGGTGCCACGCACGCTTGCACCGCCGCTGTCCTGGATAGTTCTGGTCCGATAATGTTGCCATCTGCAGTACCGAGTAGCGGGCATTGGACAGGTCCTCGTGGCAAGCAACTTGGCATGTGACATACGTGGCCGCCTGCCAGCCACCGCGCTATGACCGGTTGCTGTGCAGAGCGAACCACGCCCTACAGTGTGCTACAGTGTACGACTTGCTGTACTCAATACCACGGAATTTTGCCTTGTGATGACGCGCAGACAATGTGCGATGCTGACTGGTATGTGTGTATTCCACATGTTTTAAACGTGTGGCAAATTAACCTTGTATTCCTATTCAAGTAAATGGCCCTTTATTAACATTTTCCTGTCTTCGGATGGAGAAATTAGAGAAATTACTGTACCAGAGTCCATGCCACTGAGTGCAGGCCTTCCATGAAACTGAGATCAAACGCGACACACATTGAACGAGCTGCCTCTTAGAGTCGTTGTAACTGGTGGAGACCAGGCAGAATGTGTCTGGGTGGCGGCAGAGTAAGAGTACGAGCGGCGTGCTACACAATGCCAGCCCTCCAGGGGCGCGCCCGAACACGCTCCTTTGTTACTCATCACTGACTTTATACAGTTTTTCAAGTTGCAGTAAGAGAAACACTTCGTGCCGAAAATTCTGTTCGCTATCAAGATGACATTTCCGACCTCCAAAAGTTTTATTGACATCAGTTATTTACCAAAGGATTTTGTTAAATATAAAATGATCATGATTTCCGCAGTTTCGAAAATTTGAGGCATGAAATTACGTATGGCTTATCAAATTTATAGGTATTTCATAATCTATCATACGTGGGAGACCTTGGGAGCCTTCAGAATGTGTTGGAATAAAGAGCATTATATGCTGAGAAAAACAGACGTTTTATTGTTTGTACCCTGTAAATGTGACCAACTGAGGTGTCTTAATGCATCGCCCTACACACACACACACACACACACGTCAACAACAGAGTGAAAGAGTGAGGCAAGTGGAGGCGAAGACATTCGGTGACTTGCTAATGTGCTGCGCGGGAGGCGGAAGGGGCGGAAAGAGAAGATAGCAAGTGGTGTGAGGTATAGGGAGGACGGAGGGCGTGGGGAAGGTAGCACAGGGAGGCATGCCGATGTTGGGTACGAGGGAGGAAGCTCAGCAGGAGGTGAAGTGAAGGATTGTTGATGGCGGGAAGTTATTGGAGGGAGTAGAGGGAGGGAGAAGGGATTAGTTAAGAGCTGAACCACCCAACTACCAGTACTTCTACACGTTGCTAAGAAATTATCTTCATCGAAGGCTTTGTTTCAGGAAGTCCATCCTACTTCATTTACGCCTCTCCCCATGCCGTCCCCTCCCTCCCACTAAAAGAAAAAAAATCCTTAATTTTCTCCAAAAATTAAGCAGGAGAAAAGCCCTAAAAATCCAAACTCATGTTCTCCATTACGTTATCACAGTCATACTTCTCGTGTCAAGTAAATTTGCATACGAGACTAAGCCTTAACTTTAACAATCCAAGAACTCTCCAGTGAAATATTACCGTGGCGTGGTGAGTTTAACCAAGGTGCAGCCACACTATTCTAGGGAGGTCCACTGAGAGAAATGAGACGCTGTGTTCCCAGCCGATGTCCTGCGCCAGTGTGATGTGGTATTGGAATAAACTCTCCCCTCCTTTACTCATGATCCTTGCAATGAGCCCCCCAGTCGACAGGGACACGTGGTTGTGGGAGGTTGGAGGAATCTTTTGTCCAGCGGTGAACTCAGGATGATGATTGGGAGTGGATGGATTTTGGGTTGTAGTTGTTAGGAGCTTGTATTGCTTCTACTCGCCAGCAAATGTGTAGCATCGAAGGAGTGTGTGTGTGTGTGTGTGTGTGTGTGTGTGCCAATTCCGTATTAAATAATGAATTACAAGTTACGCAAGATTTGGCACACGAGAACTTATGAAACAGAAGCCGGAGATTAACTAGACTGAGTATTTATTACCAGCAAGTGTGTGTGTTTGGTGGTTACCTGCACTGATCACTACATACAGGTGAATCATGTCTGTATTCACTTTAATGACAGGTAATTACGTAATAAGACAAGCACCGCGCTGAAATGGCTGCTCTAAAGTACGTGGATCTCCTAGAGTGTGATTCGCCCTGATTTGTTAACTGACAGCTTAAGACGTCTAAAAACCACGTCAGGATATGAGATGTCAGCCGCGTTAACAGTTATTCCACTATTGTCTTTCTTTCCTTCCTTGAATTATTTTTGACAACAAAGTCTGAGAGAAATGTTATGTACAGTGGCAAGCCAAAGCTTTTTATAAGTCAACAAAAGGCCACATACTCATTATTAGGTAACAGTCGCTATCACAGTCACGAAACAACTTGAAGCCTCGGATGCGCGTTCGGTTAGAGTATCCACTCAAAACACAAGGAAAAATTACCTGCAGGAGTTTCTGAGTTAAATGCCACAATTTTCTACACGCCAACATTAAAGGGACATAATATGGACCTGATTAGATTCATAAACGAAAATGGTCGTTCGAATCAATTAGTGAAGCTTCGACTCTTAAAACGAACCATTAATATCTAGGTCTTTTCTTTGATATTGTTTACTAACATTATAATAAGTACAACGTTAAGAATATACTATAGTACTTTTCTGCATATTACTCATCTCTAGTGCACGAAACGCAAGAGGGGTCGTTATAGCAAACAAATTCTCGATGACCATGACAGCTTGTTTGAATAGCTATCATTTTACTGTGCAGATAAAAGCAAACACTAAGAGGAGTTGAATCACTAACCATTACTACTTTTGTCCAAAAGTTATGCAACACTCTTGCACTAGACCGTATTATTAATCCTGAGAAACAATACCAGTCGAAAAGATAACAACTGCAGCTCTAATATACATAACAGTACACAAAAATATTACCCAAAGTGTCATTATCTGAGTATCTAAATATATAGCTGGCAAATGGTGGCGACTGCACATCTGTAAATCGAAGGTTTTCATTATTCAACTCTCTCACCGATGAAGCGAAGAAAGGTCTCTAGCACACGTCAGTAGGATGACAACACCGGTGACTGGGATCCCGCAGCGCTGGGCAGGGAAGGGGCAGAGCTGACGGCCGTGAAAGAAAACGTTTACCTGCAGGACACGGTGCCGAATAAAAATTAATGAAAGCCACGTGAAATCTTGAGGCATGAAATGAACGCAGTATTGTTTTGTGGATATTACAATACATAGATTAAACAAGATACATAGATAAAAAAAAAAGTGAGAATACAGTAGGCCCAATACACTTTATACCATTCCACTACCAACACAGTAAATGTATTTCATCTTACATAATGAACAAAATAATGGTCACTGTAATGCCAACAAGACGAAAAAGAAAAAAACAATAATAATAATAACAATACTTAGGGAACGTACCTTATCCACAGGAACACTGGCAGGTCCTCCCCGCTCCAACACAGCAAGGAGCCACGGAAGCCACTGCGCCACCAACATACCCTAAGGAAGCCTGCGCACGCGCCGCCTCCATCCCCACAAAGGTCTTCATCAAGCGAGGTACTCTTTAGGAGACTATCTACCTACGTACCTCGGTGCTCATCCATAATTTATCCCTTTCCATTACACGCCTGCTGGATATTTTTTGATGAGAAATGGAAATGTGTGTCGTAGAGGTACCCGCGCGGTGTTCCCTGCACAACTACTGCACCACTCTGCACAATTGGACTCGTGTATATACAGGACTGGCAGATGAATGATAACTAGTTCGTCTCCCTCATTTGGCCTCTTGTTACAGGGAAGATGGCACGGAAGTAGAGAGACAAGAAAGAAGTCTTGTCTTCCTTCTCCTAGATTGAAGAATAAAGGTTCCCTCATAAGACGATCTATACATTACATGAACAAGTCTTGCGTAAAGTTTAACTTCACTGACACAAAGTCAGTATCGTCATAATTGCTGCTCCAAAATACTATTACTCAGTCAGTTGATCAGTCCTGGTTATGAAATTTTGTCCAGTACTTAAGTAAGTCAAGGAAGCTTAAGCGTGTAGCGCAGTGAAACATTTTACCCTAAACTGCTCACTCTCAGATCTAGCGGCGCGACGCTTGGCCAGACTCTTTAGGTTACAAGTCATACATAACAATCCTTAAACTCCTAACCGCTTTTCTCATACGTAACAGCTGACTTTAGGCTGTCTTGGCAAACGAGTGTTTCGACGAGGGATTCAGCACACTCTTGTATTTTTAACCAGCGCCAAAATTTCATCACTGCATTGTCAGGAGTATGTTACTGGTGCTCCCTTATGTTTCCTCACATCGCATGACGCTTGCTCCCCCAACAATTAAAGTCCTGCGTGCAATAAAACTTCTTAACTGTTGCAATGTAATTTTTCGTTGCATAACTGCTTCCACCAACAAAACAAGGTCGACTCGCCTGGAGCAGTGTGGACGGCAGCTTTACAAGAGACACGGCAGCAGCGCGCCTTACACAACTACTCATTTATAGTCCCAAAAATATAAACAAGATGAGACAGCAGCTACGCATTAACATAAAAGAATAGTGCCACTCCAGGCAGCAGGGAGACAGCGCCGCCCAGGACACAGCGCTCCCCGCCCGCCCGCCTCGCCGCCAGACACTTGCTATGGGGTCGCGTCACTCCTGTCATCAGTATTACTATGTGTTCTACTATATTTCCTTTGCTCTGAGTAGTACACATCTATTTAATGATTTCTATGTAAAAGTAGTGGCATATTACTAGTGTTCACACTCGCGTCTCTTTTGTCATCAATATTACGACGTTCTGTTTTCTACTCATTAAAGCTCTCTTAATTTCCTCTGCCTTTCCTTTGAGGTTGCACAAACCTGCTATCATATTGCTGTTAATAGTACTCGTATATGATAATCCTCCTTATTTCCATGTAAAAGTGGTCGTACCTTGTTTGTATATTACCAAGCTTGACGTTCGAGATTATAAATACGACCATCTCATTCTAGGAAGTGGTGACGTTACCTACAGTGTTTTCCAGTACATGCAAAGGAATACAAAGGAATGCAAAAGAAAACTAACAGCAGCACACCCTCTAGCTCCTGTTAAGTTGTTTGCTGACCAGGAAAAAAATCGAAACATGGTAAGTCCCCGCGACAGGAAGACAAGTTACGTCATCCTTCAGTGTGCAGGACGAGACAGCCCCCGACATTATAGGCATTCCTGGTTGGCATATTCGTACTCCTAGCGCTGCAGAGATCCAGTGAAAAACCAACGTTATTAACATCTGGAGCCCCACTGAGATGTACCCACCGCCCTCTGCCTGGGTCTGATTCTGGCAGTGTTGTGTCAGCCCCAACGCCCGCGGATCTAAGGCTTACGAAGTCCAAGTATATTCGTTCCTTGGCTGTCTCAGTATTTCTTGTCCCTCCTCCTCGTCTTCTTCATTTCTACTCCTGCTCCTTTTTTTTTCCATTTTTTTTCTGTTTCTTCCTCTTCTTCCTCCTTCTCTTCTTCTTCTTCTTCTTCTTCTTCTTCTTCTTCTTCTTCTTCTTCTTCTTCTTCTCCTTCTTTCTCCATCACCACCATCTCCTCCTCCTTCTATCCTGATATACAAGCATAACTAGCAACCATAATGGCACATTGCTAGCTCGGTAGTATTGACTTAGTGTGTGAAACCCTTACAATCCAGTTCAGTTAGCTTCAAATACAATCACCTACATTTGGCTGCTTCTTACTTTGGAAACTGTGCTAGAGTATTTTTATTAGAGTTAAGATATAATAAGAGCAACAAAGTAAGCAAATTCAAAACCTTTCTCTACTTTACATAGTTATCGAACACTACAATAATTCAACATTAATCAAGCCTTTCACTGCGATACGAAACAATTAACAGCACCAGGAGTAATGCATGAAATCTTTATAAGCATCTTCGAGAAAAAAGGAGATTAAAAAGGATAAATCTTGCAATTTCTATCCTGCTTAAAGACTGGTTGTGGCTACAGAACAGGTAAAGATGTCTCAGAATGATTAGTAATTAAGGAAACATGTACCAAATAACAGTTATTACCAAATAGCCATATAACACATCCAGCTTATGACGGCAGGGAGACTCCTAAGCGCTTTATTTCATTAACCCTTTCACTGCCATAACTAAAAGCTAATAAAAGATTAAGGTGGTAGCGTAGAGTAATTTATCGAAGGACTGAGCTAAAGGAGTGATTTTTGTAGTATTTTATCTTTCTTCAGTGATGATGTCTTAAATTACTCATAGTCAGTAGCAAAAGTCATGTTGCTGTTGCTAGCCAAAGGGTTAAAGACTGCTGAAGGAATGGCTGGTAGCAGGTGTAGGAGAGAAACTAAAGGTGCAACCTGCTCTCTCTCTCTCTCTCTCTCTCTCTCTCTCTCTCTCTCTCTCTTCTCCACCTTCCACTCTTATTTTCTTTCCCGCTCTGGCTGTGTATTATTGGCTGCCTGTTCCCCAGTACCTCAGACTACTGCTAGAGGCGTGGTGGTGATGGTGGTGAAATATGTTTATTATTTTGCAACTGAAAATTATGTCAAAGACCCACCGTATGCGTGCGCACTCATATCTCTCTCTCTCTCTCTCTCTCTCTCTCTCTCTCTCTCTCTCTCTCTCTCTCTCTCTCTCTCTCTCTCTCTCTCTCTCTCGTAGTAGTAGTAGTAGTAGTAGTAGTAGTTGTTGTTGTTACTGAAGTAGTTGTAGTAGTAGTAGTAGTAGTAGTAGTAGTAGTAGTAGTAGTAGTAGCAGCAGTAGTAGTAGTAGTAGTAGTAGTAGTAGTAGTAGCAGTAGTATCAGCACGAGCAGGTAGTACATAGTAGTGATGAAAATAGTAGTAGTAGTAGTAGTAGTAGTAGTAGTAGTAGTATAGTAGTAGTAGTAGTAGTATTTTAATGTAGTAGTAGAAAAAAAAAAAGTAGTAGTAGTAGTAATAGTAGTAGTAATAGTAGTAGTAGTAGTAGTAGTAGTAGTAGTAGAAGTAGTAGCAGAAGTAATAGTAGTAGCACGAGTATATAATGCGTAGCAGTGATAAAAATCGTAGTATTACGAGTAAGTAGTACGTAGTAGAAGTAGTAGTAGTAGTAGTAGTAGTAGTAGTAGTAGTAGTAGCACGAGTAGATAATGCGTAGGAGTGATAGAAACCATAGTAGCACGAGTAGGTGGTACGTAGTAGTAGTAGTAGTAGTAGTAGTAGTAGTAGTAGATGAAGTATTAGGAAAAAAGGCCTTACAATTCACATTTCCCTCATACTTTCCTTTAAAACAAAACCATGACTGAAAAAAAAGACACGAAAGTTGGGGAGAGAGAAGAAAAGAATGAAACGAATATAAAAGTGAAAGGGAAAAAAAAAACATGAAAAAAAGACGAGGAAGGGGAAGAGCAAACAAGATCGCTGTCCTGGAGTGTCCTTCCCTCGGCAGCAGCCTCCCCATAGCCTCCCGCTCCCAGCAGACGCAAGCCAAGGTACAAATACTAAAGGTGAGCTTGGGTACTGGCGATCCCGCGTGTGTCTATGTGTGTGTGTGTGTGTGTGTGTGTGTGTGTGTGTGTGTGTGTGGTGTGTGGTGTGTGTGTGTCCTTCTCACTCTCTGCTGCTTCCTACTCTTCGTTTTCTCAATGTTGCTTTTCCAGGAGACATTTACCATTTCCAGTTACGCCTCTTTTCCTTTCCTTTGTGTGTGTGTGTATGTGTGTGTGTTTGTGTGTCATTTGTGATTTTCTCTTTCTTTATTGGTTTCTTCTTGTTTTTTTCTTTTTTTCTTTTGTCGTTTTCTCGTTGTTGTTATGTTGTGATTGTTTTGTCTTTCTTATTCTTTGTCTTTTTCAGGTTGTACAGTAGTGGTGGTAGAAGTGGTGGTGGTGGTACTAGTAGTAGCAGTTGTAGTAGTAGTAGTAGTAGTAGTAGTAGTAGTAGAAGTAGTATGTAGTAGTATTAGTAGTAGTAGTAGTAGTAACGACAGCAACACAAGTAAGAAAGTAAGTTAAAGTACTTCCTGGGTGGCATTCTCTCTCTCTCTCTCTCTCTCTCTCTCTCTCTCTCTCTCTCTCTCTCTCTCTCTCTCTCTCTCTCTCTCTCTCTCTCTCTCTCTCTCTCAGCTCATTACTGTCCTTTCTTAATTCCTGCAAAAAAGTTCTCCTGATGAAGGCAGGGGCGGGACACTGCATGCTTCACACGACAATACAGGAGCGAGAGTCTGTCTGGGATCTTGGATGAGGAGCTTAGGAAGATAAATGTGTGAGAGGAGCGAGGACAATAAGTAAGTTGAGATTTATCCTTTATTATTTTTGTCTTTGTTGTTGCTGTTGTTGCTGTTGTTGTTGTTAGAACAACTACTGCTGTTTTTGCTCCAACAATATCAACAACAACAGCAACAGCGACAAACAATAACAACAAACAGCAATAATAACAACAACAAGGACCATTAATACTACTACTACTAGTACAACTATTACAACAACAACAACAACAACAATAACAAAACAACAACTAACAGTACTACTACTACTACTACTACTTCTACTATTACTATAACAGCCACTACCACTACCATTACTACAACTGCTGTTACTACTAGTGCTACTACTACTACTACTACTACTACTACTACTACTACTACAACTATTACTATTACTACTACTACTACTACTACTACTACTACTACTACTACTACTACTACTACTACAAGAACAACAACAACAACAACTACTTCTACTACTACTACTACTACTACTACTACTACTACTACTACTACTACTTCTAGCTTTAATCCTGCTGCTACGTCTTATTATTATTATTGTTTTGGTCCCGAGTCAGACTAGCGCTATAATAAAGGAAGGTGAATGCTCACACTGCATTGCCCGTCGCCTGGTGAAGGGGAGCCGATGAGTTCCGGTCTTATAACCCGACGGGAGTGTAAGGTCACAGTTCATCGTTCCAGACTGTGTGTGTGTGTGTGTGTGTGTGTGTGTGTATGTGTGTGTGTGTGTGTGTGTGTGTGGGGGGGGGGGAAAGTTGTTGGAGGAAGGATATAAAAAAAGACGTTTAAATATAGCTACTGGTAAAAATGTTAGTATTACAACAACAACAAGAACAGCAACAACAACAACAACAACAAAAACAACAACAACAACAACAACAACAACATGAACAACAACAACATGAACAACAACAACAACAATGATAACATTAACAAAAACAACAACAACAATAACAGGAACAATTCTCGTACTACTACTAAGCACTGTTATTACCACCACCGCCACCACCACAATTGTTAAGCCTCTCTCTTCTTTCACAAGTAAACGCGTCTCTGAACCTCTTACTGTCGCGAGATACAAGTACTGTGTGTTGCCGCTCCCAGGACCCACCACTTGGCGTTCCTCTTTACACTTCCACGGCTTATATGTTGCCTGTGTTACCTAAGCGTGCTCGAATATGCCGTCTGCTCGAGGCTCAGCGATATGCAAGTGTAATAGCGTGATTTTGTACTGTCAGTTATTCGTATTGTGAAGACACTTAGAGAGCTTTTATTTCATCTGCTGTAGAAAGGAGAAAATAAAGAAAAAAGAGAGAGATAATTTAATATATCAAGACAGTAATGCTACCTATTCCTAAAATTCCCCATTATTAACACTCATTCCTAATATAACCGTCGGAATCTGCTAAAAATAATGAAATAAAAGCCATTGAGTAAGCCAGTTAATCTGTTATGACGTAAGCCATTCCCATACTTCCAAAAAAACACCCGATGAGAAAACTAGAATCTTTACAAAAAATTACCTACACTTAGTTCTCCACGTATAAGAAACTAGAGCAGAAAAAAAAAAAAAACATATACACACATACATAGCTCATTTTATTTACTCCAACAATACCCATCGCTCCTATAGCAGTTCTCACCGACACGTGGACATAATCGTGTAAGCAGTTGGGGAGCTTTGAAGTCCTCATCAGGTAGGGCGAATTCATTCCTCAGCCGTACCCTATTTTTCTAGCTTACCTTACCGCTTACCCCCTCGCAGCGCGCTATCGACTGAACGGAACAGGAGGGGAAGGGAAGGGAAGGGAGGACGGGAATGGGAGAGACTGGGAGGGGAGGAATAGGGATAGACAGGGAGGGGAGAGTAGCAGGAGGCTGAACAGAAGGGAGGGATGCGGAGGCTGGGAGTTGGGTCCGTTCTGTGAGGGGGAACAGGGCCAAGGGAGAATTTAGAGGGATGGAGTACATAGAGAGAGAGAGAGAGAGAGAGAGAGAGAGAGAGAGAGAGAGAGAGAGAGAGAGAGAGAGAGAGAGGTGAGAGGGGACTGGGTACTGGAAGGGAGGAAGGATAACAGAGCCATGTGGGGAGTCAGGGAGGAGAGAGAGAGAGAGAGAGAGAGAGAGAGAGAGAGAGAGAGAGAGAGAGAGAGAGAGAGAGAGAGAGAGGTGAGAGGGGACTGGGTACTGGAAGGGAGGAAGGATAACAGAGCCATGTGGGGAGTCGGGGAGGAGAGAGAGAGAGAGAGAGAGAGAGAGAGAGAGAGAGAGAGAGAGAGAGAGAGAGAGAGAGAGAGAGAGTAAGGGTAGAAAGAGAGGAAAAGAGTACACAGGGAGGGAAAGCGAAAGAGGAGAGGACAGGGATAGGGAGCACTGGGCGGGTGGGCAGGGAGGGGGCGAGGAGGGTAAAAGGGGACCACCGTGACCTACGAATATATAACTCAGCGGGTTGGGACACACACACACACACACACACCACACACGAACGCACTGACGCATCCACACTGTCAAATTAGTTGTCGTCTTTCCCTTTACGCTCAATTTCCGCACACACTATTTTCTGATCTAATTTATATCTCCCTGCATTTTTATAATTTTCCTGGTAAATGGATGAAGTTTTTTTTTTTTTTATTATAACTATCCATATAACACGAAATACCAGGCTACTAGTGCCGACCCAAAATGAAGCTTTAAAAGATTAGTTAGTTTGGGGTGATAGGTGGATATACGTAGGCGTGTATGGTATATGTAAGGACTGCCACGTATAGGCCTACTGACTTCTAGTTATTTTCCTTATGCTTTTATTTTATGCTCTAATGGAATGAATGACCCTAATTTTTCGTTCCCCTTCTTATTTATTGTCCTAAACTTTAAAGATCTTTAACTTTTAACTAAAAATAAATATTAGGTAGAGCTTATCACACTCTCGAAAAGGGACAACACGTCTGCTACTCTATGTTCTTCCTTTAAGTTCCACTTGGTTTCTCTGCCTTCCTTAGTGTTCTTCCTGTACAAGCATTCGACATCGGTTAAGCTGCCTACTAACGTTCAGCATCGTTTTACCACAATTTTTTCCTCTCTGATAGGTCATTTTACATTGTATTAGTTCATTGAAAACACGAAGCAAAGCAGACGTCCTTTTTTTTCCCTCTTCGTCTACGTATTTAGAATTCTCTTAGCCAGTAAATGCTTATGGGAACATTCTCCGCCAGTTTATCCGTGCAGAAGAAGGAAGAGAGAGAGAGAGAGAGAGAGAGAGAGAGAGAGAGAGAGAGAGAGAGAGAGAGAGAGAGAGAGAGAGATGAGTGGAAATACTAGTAAACAAGAGGGAAAGCAAGGACGTAAACAAGAAAGAGAAGAGAAGAAAAGAAAGAGAAGGGGAAGGAGGAGGAGGAGGAGAAGGAGAAGGAGGAGTAGGAGAAGGAGCAGGAGTAGGAGGAGGAGGAGGAGGAGGAGGAGGAGGAGGAGGAGGAGGAGTAGGGAAAAAAAAAGAACGATGGGGAAGATGAGAAGAAAAAAAAAAAGAACATGGAGGAGGAGGAGGAGGAAAAAGAGGAGAAGGAGGAGAAGAAGGAAAGAAGGGCAAGGAGGGGAGTAGAGGAGGAAATGGAAAACGAAAAGAAAAATAAAGACAAGTGAATAACAACAACACTTCTACGTACAGATACGAACCACTTACCGCACCTCTCTGGACGAACCGAAAACACTACACAAGGAAACGAAATAACATCCGACTCGAGCATAACCAAGAGAGAGAGAGAGAGAGAGAGAGAGAGGCGCCCTGCAACTAAATTAAACACGTACTCCCTTCCCTCAGCGCCCTCATCGTACCGAAACACTGAAAATAAAAAAAAAGAAATAAAAAAAAAAAGCGGTTAGGGGCACACGGTACTTGTTGGCCGGACGCGGTACATGAGGGGAGAAAAATTTAATTACCACGAGTACTGAGGCTGGTTGACTGACAAGTTTAAATAACCAGTGGGAGGGGCGGGACGGGGTGAGGTAAGGCAGGGCGGGGAAATGGGATGATGGAGGACACGCTATATAGAAACTGAAGGTCGGAAGAGGGGGAAGAAGAGGACAGGGAGGAAAGCGACGAGGAAGGAAGACGGTGATGCGATTTGCGTCATCGAGAGGTGAGAGGGGACATTTGGGCGCGTAACAAGAAGAGGAGGAGGAGGAAAGGAGGGATGAAGGGGAATAATGGGGTAAGAGGAAGGAGGGAAGGGTGAAAGCTGCAGTCTGAGTCGTAATACCAACTGGAAAGGCGCCAAGCAATAAAGAGGAAGAGGAGGAAGAGGAGAGGGACTGATAAGAATGAACGCCAAGACGAAAGAAGGAACTGAATGGGAAAGGCAAGGAACAGCAAAAGAGATGTTGGGAAAGAGAAGGATTGAATAAGAAGAGGCCAGTAACAAAATGCGTCTTATCTTTATATAATTATCATTATTAACATCCCTTATGTTAAGTCGCTGCCGTATTTCCCACACAGAGTCTTTGTTGTTCCTTCTTCTTGCCCCAGCGGAAGCAGCCCAAGGTCCAAGAATAACAGTAGGAAATAAAGTATCAATGCCAACGCTGCATAGTGAGACAAAAAAAGGACCGCAAAAAGAGGAGAATATCATATGGACACGGCAGGGCAGGCGGGCTGCGGGCGGCGGGAGCGGGAAGTACCGTGTTTTTACCTTGGGCCGAGTTGGTGATCTTGGCCATGAAAAATGAAGATGGGGATGAGGCGACAACAATGGTGCGACTCTACCCTCGCTTGGCCTTGTAATTCGCGGCGAGTTTTTCCCGACGAAGGTCTTGCGGTGGGGACTCCCCTACACTGCCCCGGAAAATCCTTCTTAACGGGGCGGAGCGTCACACGTCTTCCCCTCCGTGCTGTCTTTCATAGGCCGCTCTGCCACGCCCTCCTATACCCAACGACACCAGCCCCGTTACGCCCCAAACATCCGCCACACCACGCCCTGAGCATCCTTCAGAGAGAGAGAGAGAGAGAGAGAGAGAGAGAGAGAGAGAGAGAGAGAGAGAGAGAGAGAGAGAGAGAGAGAGATACAGGAGAAGGACATCTTGAGCGAATTTGTGGTTGTTTGGTGCAATTCTCAACTCGTGCCTAATTAATTGGTTGCAGGTTCAATTCCCGACTCTCGATTTTTGGTGGATCGGGGGAAGTAGCGCCATGTGGCCTTGTTACTATGGTGGTATAATTCAATTAATTTTTATCCTCTTAGCTCAAACCAGTCCCCAGTCTTTGTTCGTCTTTTGTTTGAGTTTGATGGTAGTGGTGATGGTGGTGGTGGTGGTGGTGACAGTGATGATAATAATGGTGACGTTACTACTACTGCAATTATTATTATTATTGTTATTATGATCATTATTATTATTATTATTATTATCGTCATCATCATCATCACTCTAACTAATTGCGTAATCATCAACTTGCAAATATGTTTACTGAAGCCGCAGAACGTGACAGCCTTCTCATCCTCATCATCATCATCATCATCATCATCATCATCATCATCATCATCATCCTTACACCAGGCAGACTTTCCTCCCTCCTTGCCCCTTCATCCCTCTGTCCATCCATCATCCATCGTTCTTCCATCCATCCCATCTCCTTGTTCCTCTTTTACTTTATTTGTCCATCATTCTCCTCTTTCCCTCCTTTCCTTTGTCCCTTAGTTCATCTCTTCCGTTACTTCCTTCTCGTGTCATCTATTCCCTCCATCAAATTTTTATTCTTTCTTCCCCGTCTGTCTATCAGTTTATTCCTCGTTTCTCCCTTTTTCATAAATTTATTCGTCTATTCTTTTCCTCTTTGTCGATCCGTTATTCTCCTCCTCCGTCCATTTTTTCTTTCGTTCCATATGTCCATCAATTTCTTTTCTCCCTACTGTTGTCCACTCATCATTGTCTTCCTCTCGTCCCTCTCTATACATATTGCCTCACTCCTCTCATCAAGTATTCCTCCTACCAGTCCTTTGTCTCTCCGTTCCTCTTTCCTCCTCCTGGCTTCTCACGTGGAGGGACACGGCTACAAACTCCTCAATGTCTTTCTCTTCTCTCTTCCCTTTTCCCTCCACTCCCCTCCCTTCCCACTCCCTGGATCACACTCCTACCTACATAGCACGGATCGAACTCTTGCAACTTAATAAAATGGAAATCAGTCGCTCAAACTAAACTCACTCCGAGGGATAATAACATGCAAATGAAACCGCTGACACTATGCTACACCGCCCATCCACTTACCAATGATCTCCTTGTTTACGTAGGTTCTCTCCTTTTCTTCTTTCTATCTTTCCTTCCTTGCCTTTTTTTTTTTTTTTGTGTGTGTGTATATGCGTGTTACGTAGAGGCTTGGTGGCTTTTTACAGCCTCCCTATATATTTAGGTTAAGTTAGGTTAGGTTTGGTATGATCAGGTGTGTATTTTTTTTTTTTTTTTTTACTCTCCTTGTTTCAGAAATCTGGTAAATATCCCTCTCTTCCTTAAATTACTAACTTGTTTATTTTTTTCTTCACCATTCTTTAATTGATTTCCTTGTTCATATTTTTGTCTTCCTTTCTTTCTTTCTTCAATAGCCAAGTTTTCTTTTTTCATGTACACTTCTTTTCTTCCTTTCTTCTTTCAGTGATCATTTTCATATCTTATTCTTGTTATTTTCTCTTTCCTTTACTTCAGTAATCCCTCCTACTTAAATATTCGTCAGCATTTCCTTTCTTTCGTGTTTTCCTTGTTTATTATATATTCTCTCTCTCTCTCTCTCTCTCTCTCTCTCTCTCTCTCTCTCTCTCTCTCTCTCTCTCTCTCTCTCTCTCTCTCTCTCTTTGTGTGTGTGTTTTTGTGTGTCTGTGTTTGTGTGTGTGTGTGTGTGTGTGTGTGTGTGTGTGTGTGTGTGTGTGTGTGTGTGTGTGTGTGTGTGTGTGTGTGTGTGTTCTTTTCCTTCTTTAAATTTATACATCTTTTTTTTATTATTTCCTCTTTTCTCAGTCAGTATCTTGTTCCCTGAGACATAGCAGAGGACAACAACAAGGAGGAGGAGGAGGAGGAGGAGGAGAAGGAGGAGGAGAGTTTCCTACTAAATCCAGCGCTCACAACTGTTTGGAACATTGTGTATCTCCTTGATACTCTTCCCTTGACACAGATTCCTTCACTCTCTGATTGTATGGACCCTCTCTTGTCCCTTTATTGGCCGTGTCACCCTTGGAACATCCACTCGTACCCTGCTCACGGTGCCTGGGCGTCCATGAAGAGAGGCGTGTGTGCCGGCGTGTGCAGGCGCATGAGTCTCGAGTTGCTGCCTTGATGTAGTGAAGGGCAAGGGGTGTTGATACTGCCTCGTCTTTCCCTTAAACGATCTGCTATGACCTTGGTTACATTTTTTCCTATTTGTTCGATGATAATATTAACGTAATATAAATAAAGGATAAATTAAATGAGTAGATGACGAAAGAGATATTATATATTATGATGGTGACCGACGTCAGTGTTGTGTGTGTGCATAATTCACCCACGGTGCTGAGCATCACATGTCAGACTCATGATCGTCAATACGCAGCAGCAACGTTCCAGACGGCGCTTTCAGTTCATATACTCGTCCGATTTATGTGTAAGGGTGAGATTTTTCAATACACACTCCACTCTTGCTCAAGGAGAGCAACCGCTCAGTCACTAGTGAAAAAATCTTTGCATCTTAAACATTATTATGAGGCTAGCGACAAGTGTATGTGTGTGTGTGTGTGTGTGTGTGTGTGTGTGTGTGTGTGTGTGGCAAGGGCAGCAGCTGGCCATGGGAAGCAGACAATCACTTCAAGGAGAACGTGATGCTGGAGATGAGATGATTGCGTCCGCTGCGAGAACCATCTGATAACAAATACAAGTCGAGTCTATTATGCCAAGTGTGGCTGTTAAGTATATGTACACTTGTTATAAATCATGCAGTAATAACCTGTAATTATACTTCCATCTTTGCAACTTGTCCTACTGAAGCTATAACTTATCCTTGACAAGTTATCCAGGGTCACTTCCACACACCTTCAACGTGAATGCAACCTATGATGCATAAAAATCACTTGATAACATATTACTATTTAAATGGCCACAACAATACGCAGCATCCCTAACCTTTTCTAACATATCAGAAAGCAAATCACAACAATTCCGAGAACTTCCCCGCAACATATTTGTTTGTTGCCAGGCGCCACTCACACAATGCAAGCGATGTTATTATCAAGAGGCAGGGGGAGAAAAGTAACAAGTGCATTGCAAACGTGGCGCAATGATGAAAGAGGAGTGACGGAGACTCGTATTCTTCAACGCTTTGTTCCCTCTTCATAACTATTCTTAAAGGGCACAGAGATGATTACTTAGATTCTCATGTCGCATTTATAGGGAAAATTGTTTATCCTTACAATCATGACGAAACCATCCTTGGAACTCCTAATAACTTCCACTAGAAACTTTTAAATATAGTCGAGATAAGAAACAGAGACGTTTCACAATACGGAGCTAAAATTTCATTAAACAATACTTGAGGTCATTCTTAACGGCAAGATAACGGGGGATGAGTGACTGTAATAATTAAGAGGAGTATATATATTCATTCGTCACCACTTAATGGTTGCAGTGAATGGTAATGTATTCTAAGACTTATCGTATTCGTTGAATTTGTTGGCAGAGCCAGTTGAAGCTGTCTTTTTTACAGTTTCTTATCCATCTTTCTGTACTTTTATTTTCATCTAACGATCCTAAGGTCAAAATATGTTTGTCTTCATGCTAAATTTAATTTGTGTATAATATCAGAACTGTGGCTTACACACTTACACACACACACACACACACACACACACACACACACACACACACACACACACACACACACACACACACACACACACACACACACACACGAAATTTTTCCACTGATGATGCAAAATTCTTGTTAAGCTAATACCAAAATCATGGAAAGACCGTTGAAAACCCTAATCACTTCCACTGAAGCCTGTTAAAAAGCAATCGAGGTGAGACGCTGAAACGCTTGATAATACTGTCATGCTCTACACTTTGGCTTGGCGGGGGAGAGCAGGGAGTACAGAAATGCCTTCTTGGTCATCAATTAGTCTTTATTTAGGCATTAGTTTTCGAACATTATCTTATTACGCTTTACATCCTCTTCTTATATGCGTCTTCTTTCCCTTGTGCCTCATCCTTCTTCACCTCCGTAAGCCCTCATTAAGGATACCAAGAAGGTCCAAAGCAATTTAAACTTTTCACTATACATTTTAATGAAATTGGACCCTCTTCGCTTTTTTTCCCCTTCTTCCTTTTTACGATCTTTTTTTTAATATTCCTCGTCTTTATTTAATCTTACCATGATTTATTATTTACTGCCTTACATATTTTACTGTTTTTCTTTCTTTTTGTTATCTTTTAATCCCCTTTCTCTTGTGAGGCTGAAAGTGGTTGTAGTGGTGGTGGTGGTGGTGGTGACTGATGATGATGATGGTGATGATATAAGTGAAGGTGATGATGATGGTGATAGTAATGGAAATAGTGGTAATAATGGTGATGCTAGTGATGGCAATGATGATGATGGCGTTATTAACGATAATACTGATGGCCGTAGTAATGATGATGATTGTCGTGAAGGTGAGTAATTGTGATAATGGTGATGATGGAGATAATGACGATGGTGATGGTCTGGAGGGTCACACTCATGTTAGTGACGGTGAAGATGACTATGGGGAGGAAGATGCTGATGATGGTGGTAATATGACACTGTCCAAGAATAGTGAAGATAGGAAAGGTCACTATCTCCATTAAGTTTCTCTCTCTCTCTCTCTCTCTCTCTCTCTCTCTCTCTCTCTCTCTCTCTCTCTCTCTCTCTCTCTCTCTCATGATGCCTTGCTACTCAGGCACTTACTCAGTATCATTTAATTCGGAGGAAAATAAATAATGAAGGAAAACTGTGTCCTTAATTTTGCAAGCATCATTACCTTCTAATGCACGTCTTTATGTTTTCGTCCTCAACACCCTCAGCGCAGAGAGAGAGAGAGAGAGAGAGAGAGAGAGAGAGAGAGAGAGAGAGAGAGAGAGAGAGAGAGAGAGAGAGAGAGAGAGAGAGAGAGAATTTATATACCAATACAATGTGTCTTCTGTACATCTATTACCACCTCTAATCCATCCGATCTTAAAGTTTTCTCTCGTATTCAAATGAAAACATAGCTGTAAAAGCCAAAATCACTCTTTCATGTCCTTATTTGTGTTCCAGTTCTGCCTCACTTCCTTCTCGTATCATAATGTATCTAATTTGAATCTATTACTGTGATCTACTTAAATCACTGCAAGGTTAAAATCTGCTTGTCCTGCACACTTCACCGTTCTAGCAAGTACTGATTCAACTTAGCATTTTTTTTATAAGCACTCTCAGACCTGACAGTAAACACCCAATGATGATGCTACAGTAACGAAAGCAAAACAGTTACATTAATATATTCAGTCCAGTGAGTCTTAAGAAAGTAAAGTATTTTCAGCAAACGATAATAATTTCGGATCGTTTATATTTTAATTCATTCAATTGTTATATATATTTCAGCATTTTTTTGCCCTTGACGAGACTCCTTGACACGTAAGAACAAAAAATAAATAAATAGGTAGATAAGATAGCATAAAGTTGCAGTGTGCCATGGATAAAATGCCGAGTCTAACCTCTGTAGAAGGGAAGCTCCTCATTCACTCAATCGCTCACTCTGCTACACACTCTCTTGCACGCTTTCCTGTCTCATTCCTAACTGGGACAGACATCGACAGGACTTTACAGTTTTCCTTTCGGTGCCAAAATTTCAGTCTCCATCAACAAGACTTCAACTTTTACAAAACTTTCCTAACTTTCCTCATCGGCTGTGAACCGGAGAGCTCAGCAACCCTCATTTGTTGACTAACTGATCCGAGAAAGACACCAAAAAAAGAATAATTTCTTTTCTCTTACCATTAAAGTTAAGTTACACAATTCATCCATATATATATATATATATATATATATATATATATATATATATATATATATATATATATATATATATATATATATATATATATATATATATATATATATATATATATATATATATATATATATATATAAAGACATGCATTTTGAAGTTATATGCTCAAGAAAGAAGTTTATAATGAGGAGAATTAAAAGAAAAATAATAATCTTTCTATGAAGACTTTTTCTTTTCTTTGATCACTTGCAACTTTCTAGACACTTTTGTACTATAATCTCTTAGATATTTTGTAGCGTAGAAAAGACAAAACCAACCTAATATACACATTGTGGTCATGTAAACCACTTTTCCACAGGGCTCAGTGTCAACGAAAGACCATAAAAACAAATGAACAAAGCTTAAATTAAACAACTTTCAGACAATAAGGGAGAAACACGTAGGTATTTTGCGCATATATTCAAGGCAAGTTTGACGGGATCACGTTTGGCATACATTTAAGGTAAGATCGATATATATTTAAGGTAACATAGGCTGGATCACGTTTATACAGCATCAGCAAGTCTGGCCGCGGTTTGGTCTGTATTATGCAAGGCTACACGTTATGTTCCCGAATCACGTGTGTGAGACGAAGGGTCTGTTGCCAGTCATGTGGACATCAAAGGCGAGGATACCTATTTGTTTTATCGCAATTGAAAACTCTTGCTAGTTCTTGTATTGCATTCTGGGTTTGTTCCTGTTGCTATTTATTATTATGCTGATTCTGTCCCTACAGCTACGACTACTGTTTCTGCTTCACTGATGCTATTACTATTACTACCACTGCTTCTGCTGCTACTACTACTACTACTACTACTACTACTACTACTACTACTGCTACTATTACTACTACTACTACTGCTACTACTACTACTACTTCTTCTACTACCACTACCACGGCTACTACTATCATTGATAATAATAATAATAATAATAATAATAATAATAATAATAATGATAATGATAATATTAATAATAATAATAATAATAATAATAATAATAATAATAATAATAATAATAATAATAATAACAATAAGAATAATAATAATAATGATGCCATCACTATAGCAACAATCACCTCCATCACCATGAACACCACCACCACCACTATTACCACTACTACTAACTATTACTACTACTACTACTACTACTACTACTACTACCACCACCACCACCACTACTTTCCATGACCTGCATCAATACAGATCTGCTTCGTAATTACGATTCTTTAATATTTTATAACTCGGTTCATTGACCTCCATCACCCCAATGGCTGCGATTTCCTATATGACCTTTCCTATTTGTGCCTAATTTTTGCAATTACTTTAACGAGATCTAAACTCCTGAATTAGCGTTTTATTTATCGTTAATAGTGCTAATAACTAATATCGCTATGACCGCTACTGTTACTGATACTACTACTACTACTACTATTACCACTACTACTACCACCACCGCTATTACTACTACTACTACTACTACTACTACTACTACTACTACTACTACTACTATTACTACTACTACTACTACTACTATTACTACTACTATTACAACTGCTACTACAGGTCTCGTTGTTAGGAGGTACAGTTTGTATGTGTATCTTCTTATGTTTCATTTTGTTGTAATCTCATGAATATAAACCATCTGAAATCTATTCCGCTTGAAATTCATGCGCTACTACTATTCATGCTATCGCGCACGACTGCTACAACAAAAAATATATAATAACAACTGCTATTTCTATTACTACTACTACTACTACTACTACTACTACTACTACTACTACTACTACTATCACTACTACTACTATTGCTGCTGCTGCTACTACTAAATAAATCCTCATTTACGAAGGAAAGTTATGCGTCACGTCAAGGAGTGCCTTCTTGGGGTTAGTGACCGAATGACTGACAGAAAATTTTGGCGTCGCAACAGGAAGGTTACATTGACACTGATCGAGGTCAGTGAGCGAAGGTGAATATTTAAACGGTCAGTACCCCCTTAGAAACAACCGCGTGTTTGGCTGTAGGTACGTTAGTCGCGTGTTCATTGCCTAGAGGGGAAGATTGACCATTCAGATAAGCAGTTACATTTACACCCCTCATTGTAACCGATCCAAATTTCTCAGTTCAGAGTTCCTATAAACTATTCTGCCATATTGTCAGTGTTTTGTAGTATTATATCAGTATTGTATTGTGTGTGTGTGTTTATGTGTTTTGTGATGTTTGTTTTTGTTGTTACATTAGCATTTTATTATGTTCTCCCACCGTTCCTTTCTGTTCTGACTATCGCGTCTCGTTATTCATTATTCTTTTGTCTCATTTTCTGACTATTTTGTCGTGTTCTCTTATTGCATTGTTATCATTGTTATCTATTATATTCTTTTACCTCACTGTTCCATCTTGTCCTCCCTCCACCTCTACCACTCATTCACTCATCCTATTATGTTCTAAATTTTCTATCTTTTCTACTCTTATCACTCTATCTTGTTCTTTCACTATTGTCTTCTCTTCTTTTACGTAATTTACCAGATACACTTGCTATAGACCAACAAGACCACTGCTATCTATTCCCCCAGTGTATTTCAGCGTAATTATGTCTTTTTCCAACTTAGTCCATTGGCCCAAGCTCGGCAGTGACTGGTCATCTTCCATTTTTAATTCCTCTATTTTTAACCTTACTTTTACGCATAATTGCAGATGCAGGGTGAACATAATTTCTCGTGCATGCAGCTGTCTGCGTCCACCTCGGCCTCCACACCCAGGACGGCAATGTTTAGATTGTAGGATGTACCTAACCTGTTCCATTGACTTAGTGCACATCAACATAGCCGTCAAGAAAACATACATCTCAGACCAGAAATCTTTACATATCAAGGCAAATTCCGATCAGTTCCAATGTTTTTATCTGCTGAGTCCAAAGCTGAGACTCCTAGTTTGTTAAACGCTCTCAAGGTCGTTAACAATTCTTACGAATACACCCCCTGCTTCCTAGCTCTTGCTTCTTTTCTGTTACTGCCACATCCAAATTACTATGGTTCCTTTAACACAGGAAAATGAAATGAGTCTTGCCCTCCAGATGAACATGTGTTGAAAATCTGTATCCTAATCTCCGTTGTTTCTCTGCTTCTTGGTCGTTGCTTTTCTGGTGTTGCTTCCAAGACACTTTCGGTCCGACATAGAGAAATGAGTCTTCTTAAAACATATGATCTATTCTTGTTCATTGCTTTTATTCTTGTTTCGGTAACATTTGCGTGTAAACGCTATAGAGGTTGAGAGTGCTGGTCTAGGCAATAGCTCCTTTATATATATATATATATATATATATATATATATATATATATATATATATATATATATATATATATATATATATATATATATATATATATATATATATATATATATATATATATATATATATATATATATATATATATATATATATATATATATATATATCATCATCACACATGCCAAAACGTTCAAGGGAAGGTTTTCAGCGGCAGCAGGCCATGGGATCACCCACGAGTATCCATAAGTTGAAGAAGGTTCTTGTTCGTGTCTTGTGTCGTTGTCTTCGATCGTGAAACTATCAGAGAGCTCCGGGACTTTCATGAGCTCCTATAGACGCCACTTAAAAATTCCTGTCACTCCCACTACCGAGGGAGGCCAAACATCCAAGGCTCCAAGAAATAAGCCTACAGGCCGACCATCCAAGCCTCCAGGAAGAAAACTTAAAGGCGCGATAGGCTCAAAGAAAAAAGAAAAGGAAAAAAAGTGGACAGCCCTACTACCAATAACTCCCAGTCGGACATCGCTGAATACGTTTGCTGTCACTCGGGTCAGTCGTTCTCCTTTTGACTTATGAGTATTTTCCTTATAATCTATACCATTCGGCCCTCGTTTCATCACGCTACATACACACGAAGCCTTTGGAATTACAATGGGTCATGAGGGCGACACAACATGCAGCATGAAAATGGCAGGTACGTTAGAATTTGCGAAATAAAAGACGTAATTCTCAAACCTATCGTCAACTTACCTCAATTACTCATACAGTACTACATCATCAATTAAAAATAAACACTCATGAGAAACTGACTAATCACGTGTGGCCCTTGAAAAGAGTCCTACTGAAAGAACAAAGCGTGTTATCCTTTTACTGCTATGTTCGCCTTTGATTAACACTCATAGCCTTGTAAAAATAGATTGTTTACATGGACTCAGAGAGAGAGAGAGAGAGAGAGAGAGAGAGAGAGAGAGAGAGAGAGAGAGAGGAGAAAAGAAAAGAGAGATAATCTTGGCTTTCTACGGTACATAACTAGACTGAAGTACAAGATTAAGTGTCATAAAAACTGAAGATAATTACATGGAAAAAATCGTCCAGCAGTGAAAGGTTTTAGTGACTTGGATCGTGAGTGACCCAAGTAAAGCATGAGAGAAAACACGTTGGCTGCATATAACTAAGTGAGATTTGGTGGCGATAATCTGGAGCTGGTCAAACTGTGTCATCATCTAAGGCATTTCACATCGTCTGATCTCAATATAAATAAACTATGATGAGTTTCCCTGATATGGAGTATTTTTTATTTATTTATTTATTTATTTTTTTTTTTTTTAGTTTCTTTGATGCTGATTGACAACAGGATAACTGGGTATGTTATAAACCTTTTTTTTTTTTTTATTTATTTGAGGTTGAAGTGACAAAATGCTCTCAATTCGCCTTTCAAATGATACAACGTTGTTCGTGCATGAATCTGACTTTTCTCCTCCCAATGAAACAGAACTGGGATGGATAGGCAAAGGTCGCCCGCAGTGCACCAACTCTTGATTTTTTGTAGATGTTAATGCCAAGTCCCTGAACTCCTTACTACATTCCTACCTGAAGATACGATTTATGATAGGAAGTGAATTATCACCAGCCACTTGCTAATGACTTGAAAAAATGCCCATCTTAGAAACCCTCGTTTTTTTTTTCGTTTTTTTTTTAATGACGATATGTAAATGGTCACGGCGCCCCTCAGAGCTGCTCATTGCACCTCACAAAGGAAGATAGGAGAGATGGTAGCAAGCGATGAGCTTCAACCATTTGGCATTCAATGAAAATATCGTCAGATTCCGTCGGGATTCGAACTCCAGTCCAGCGAATTTACCGATCCCAGGTTCAGGCCACCGAGCCACCACCTCCCTAAAAATATCACACTCAGGTCCCACCGAGACTCGAACTCGGATTGCTGGATTCAGAGTCCAGAGTGCTAGCCATTACACCATGGGACCACTGACGAAATAGAATGGTCTAGGCAGACCATTGTATTCTCTATCTTCCACTGACAAACAAAATCCTATAATTGATAAGTGTTGTGTTTTGTCCTGATCTGAAGCAGGTTTAGAGAATAGTTTTGAAAACCACCATTTACATTTAAAGGAGCGATCAGTCCTGAATTGATTAAGAGTAAAAGAAGTGGTCGGGTTCTTCAAACCTTTACTTGTCAATGGTTCTGAGTAAATATCTTGCAAGTGTTACCTAAAACGAGACAGGTCCCACACTCCTATAAAGAGTGAAACATTTGATATTTCTTAATGTACTTGTATAATTACATGATTTTTTTTTTTTATAATTCTACATATATGTCTCAAGATAGTTATGTACTACACGTGAAGAAGAGATTCAGATAGTTTAGAAAGAGCAGAATGTGGGAAGGAGAAAGATGGAATTGAACATTGCTGGAAGGAGGCAGACTGAGGAAGAGATGGAAGGACCGCACAGGGGAAGAGCGAGAGGTTTGGCTGTAGAACAGGTGGAGGACTCGTGGGGCCCACCAATCCCATATATGAACATGGAAAAAGGTGCAGGAAAAAGAAAAATGTAGTTATAGACAAAGGAATTCAATCGTTTCAGGCTTAAATATGTATATTTATGTAATAGTATATGTGAATATCTGTGAATTTAGGATTTAGTGGGTACAATGTGTGTGTGTGTGTGTGTGTGTGTGTGTGTGTGTGTGTGTGTGTGTGTGTGTGTGTGTGTGTGTGTGTGTGTGTGTGTGTGTGTGGTTTAATGTTAGTACCAGTGCTATCGAACACTTGGTAGTATTGAATATTGGATAGCTAATCATCTGGTCTACTTGGTGTATACGTAAATTACACTGTTCTGTGAAATGATGTACTGAAATTAAAGGCACAGCTACTGCTACCACCACCACTACTTGCACCACTATCACTTCTACTACTACTACTACTACTATTACTACTACTGTTACTGCTAGTCAATAGTGAAATCGCATATCGCAGTCACTCCCACTGTCCTTTACATTTCTCCTCATTCTTAAATCCTCTAATGCATTGACAGACTCTTCTTAAAATAACATAGCTGATAGATTCTTAGCAGATACTGAGGGAGAGACACTAAGCACAATGATGTGTGGCATGTTACTACTACTACTACGACTACTACTACTACTACTGTTGCTGTTACTGCCAACGAACCCTAAACATTATATTAAACGTGATTATATGCTCCCTTCAAGCCATCCCCTACTTCCTTCAGGCTGTGTTGGGAGTTACCTCGACCCTCTTCTTCTTGTCAGTCTCTCGTTAATCAGGCGGCTGATCATCTTTTTTCCGTACTTCTTGGTAATACATATTTGCTTGTTACCTTCCCCTCTACCAGTTTGTTAGGTTATGGGACAGTGTTGTTCTCCCTTCCTCCCTCATCCTCCCTATCCATTCACTCCCCTCCTCTACTCCACTTTTCCTCTTGTTTCTTCCCCCTTTCTCTGTTCCATCTTTCTCTCTCTGACTTCCCTATCTCCTTCCCTCTTCTTTTGCAGTCCTCACCTCTTTACTATACCTATTACCTTCACTTTTCTTTCCTCTCTTGTTCCTTCCCACCTCTTCCTCTATAATTATCCTCTTTCCTTTCTCTCTCCTTCCCTCCTCTTTTGCAGTCCTCATTTCCTTACTCTCACCGTCTGCCAATCCTATTATCTTGACTCTCCTTATTCTCCTGTTCCTTTCTCTCTCTTTCTCTCTCTCTCTCTCTCTCTCTCTCTCTCTCTCTCTCTCTCTCTCTCTCTCTCTCTCTCTCTCTCTCTCTGTCTGTCTCTCTTTCTCTCTCTCTTCTCTTCTCTTTAGCAATCGCCGTGCATCTCTTCACTCTCCCGTCCGTCAGGCCTATTATACCTTCGCTCTCGCTCACCGCCCTGTCGTCTCTAATTTGTGAGCTTCAGGTGTTTCCATATATTCCGTGGTACTCTGTCTACTCTCATCCTCGTCCCGTCGCGACATGTCATCTGCAGCAAGTTATCTCCCTCCTTTCATCATCATGAGTGCTGGCCTGGTTCCTCACGTCGCCGACACAAAGAGCCTATATCTCCCACGTCAAGGTGTTGCTGTGTGTATGGGGTAGACAGAAGAGACATGTCGGAGGGGTCCTTGAAGTGTCCGATACCGACGGCGACGGCGGCGCTCGATATGGGCGGCTTTTTTTAGCCCGTCATCGAGACAGTTTGGCCGCTCCGGCACACTGCACGCTACATAGTGAAAGGTGGTTGTTGCTGGGCGCTTTGCCTGTTTACAGACTCTATGTGGGATTCTTCAGGGGATCTGTGAGAGTAAATTAAACTCTGTCTCGGAAATGTTGTTCGTTACTTTTCGAGGGCGGCAAGTTAATGGGTATTTCCGTCTATTTTTTGTCCTCTTGGCTGGTCTCTTGGATTGTAGTAGTTAATTAATTTCAAAAGCCTCACACACCGTTTACCTCACTACAGATCACCAGTAGCCACTAGTCGATTACTATAGTCG
The DNA here is from genome assembly GCF_035594125.1 of Scylla paramamosain. Lineage (NCBI taxonomy): Eukaryota > Metazoa > Arthropoda > Malacostraca > Decapoda > Portunidae > Scylla > Scylla paramamosain. The sequence goes on along the minus strand of NC_087171.1, from coordinate 8,161,603 downwards.
GTAACTACAACAGAAACCTGCATTTCAGCGCCGCCGCTCCTCATACTTTGGACAGCTCGCGGCGGGATCGATCGACATGTTCCATGCTGCCGGGAAGTTTGCGGACATCCTCTTTGGTTTCCATCGCTGGGGGCTGTCAATTACACAGGTAGAACTTCAAGAACATAATTGATTCCCGAGCCCATGTAACTAGATATCCACGGAATTGATATCCACTGTCTGCACCCGCAACAGTTCTTGATCAGTTCAGTCTCACGAAGGAATCGCTTGCTGAACACGATGCCATCCGCAACAGGTGCAAAGCTAACTTTTGCATATGTAAAAATTATAGAAATTTCCTTCTCACATTACAAGTCCCACATCTGATCACTACGTTTGAAAGAGTTTCGTGGAGTCTGTGCAATTCATATAGACCATTTCTTGAGTTGCGTTGCATGAAGTCCTTTCACTGCTACTGGACACATCTTTCCTTCATTACTAACCCCTCTGAGACATTTTTTCGTGATCTACAACCACCTTTAAACATTATACTGGCTAGAAATTGCAAAGTCTACTCTTTTCTATACTCATATTTTTTTTGTAGCTGTTTATAAAGATTCCATACATCGATTTTAGTGCGAAGAATTTCTGTATATGGCAGTGAAAGGATTAAGTCCAACATCCTTACGAGGACAGTCGAGGTTACAAGAGTCGCACATCATCATCATCATCATCATCATCATCATCATCATCACCACCACCACCACCACCACCACCACAACCACCATCAGCCTCTATGCTACCACTACAAGACAAAGCCTTCTCCCAATCTGCATCTGTCTTTCTGCTAAAAAGACTTCCAGGCTTCCACACCAACCCAGCAAAACCTCTAATCCCATTTTCTTTTTTCCCTTTATGTTATTTCCCTGTAAGTTCTGCCTTTATTTCACCATTCTTAGATTACCTCTCTACGCATCTGATTCCCCCACTCTGTTACCTGTTCAGCGAACGTCGTGTCCTGCCCGTGTTACAGTCAGGTAAGGTCACTGGATACACGCCGGACGCGCCTAGCGAAGGGCAGCACGCTACAGTGTATTACTTCATTGATACCCTGACAGTATTCCTATAAAGCGTAACGCATGGATCCATAAATTATTTGTTATGATATTATTTGATGCTTCCGCTCACTGGTATTACTAGCAGCGGGGCACCCTAGAGAGTTTCAAAATTGGTAGTTTTTTTTTTCTATATACTTATATATATATATATATATATATATATATATATATATATATATATATATATATATATATATATATATATATATATATATATATATATATATATATATATATATATATATTGAATAATGAGCTTTTTTTGTTGTTGTTTTTGTTTCGTTGTCGAAATTCAAATGAGATTGGTTTATTGTCTCATTATATAGATATATTCATGTTAATCTTTTATAACTGTAATAGTAATAGTTTTGGTGGTATTATCATTATTATTGTAATTATTATTATTATTATTATTATTATTATTAGCAGCAGCAGCACCAGTAGTAGTGATAGTAATAGTTGTTGTTATTGTTGTTGTTGTTGTTGTTGTTGTTGTTGTTGTTGTTGTTGTTGTTGTTATTGTTGTTGTTGTTGTTGCTGTATTAGTAGTAACAACAATAGTAACAACAATAATAACAACCCCTGCAGCATTCAAAATACACCTATAGCGCCACTACAAGACCTGCACACCATAGAGACACACTGGATATCACACACCCACAGCACACACGTATACTTTCCTGTGTCAGAATGAGAAAATCCACACACAAGGCTATTTGTCAAAGTACCCTTGCATAAAATACCACCACCATTACTAATGCATATCATCCCCCGTGAGTGTGAGGGGAGTAGCTGAAGCAATAATCACCTCAATTATACGAGGGAATGTTAATGAGAGCCGCAGCGTAGCCTGACAAGTGTGAGGACAGGGTGAGTGATTACCCTGGGAGAAACTCGAGGTCGTTGTTGTGATGCATTTTGGGTTCCCGTAGAGGACTGCTTTCAAAGACCACAGAGATGATTAGTTGGGTTATCGTGGATGTATTTCTACTGATGATTCAGAATCCTTAAACTACTCACAAGAATCTTGAAGACATTCTTGAAAGGAATGCAATAACTTTTAGTCTGTTTTGTTAAAATTAGTCAAGATGAGACAGAGAAATGTTTAAGAATGCGGTTTTCAAAAGCCGCAACGATAACTGTTTTTTTTTTTTCTTTTCAGAATCCTTCTTAACCATTTCGCTGCGATATACAGAAATTCTTAGCACTAAAAACAACGTATAAAATCTTTATAAGCACTTACAAGAAAGCCGGAGATAATTTTTTTTTATAGAGTATATTTTGTAATTTCAAGCCAGGACAATGGAGGTGGTTCTCGAACAAGAAAAAAAGTCTCAATTAGTAATGAAGGAAAGATGTGTCAAAAAGCAGCGAAAGGGTTAAAACATTGCTGGAATAGTGAAAACACAATTTAAAAAAAACCACAACTTCCACTAGAACCTGTTAAAATTAGTGACGATGAGACGCCGAACTTTTCAAGAATAGGGTTTGCAGAGACTGCAAAGATGATTAGTCGAGTTCCCATGGGTGCTTTCCCCAGTAGTGGTGCACAATCCTTTCAGCTATGGGTGGATTCATGAAAACAGCCTTGAAAAGTTCATTAATCTCCATTAAAGCATTTTAAAGTCATTCAAGACCGGACGCAGGAAGGCTTGAGAAACTACACGAGAGCCTCAGACTATTGGTAACAAAGCCCACCCCCGTAGCGTGGACCCTCGTAAATAATCAAGACTTATGCACTACTTTCCAATATACATTTAACTTCATACGGACTTTCAAATAGCCACTCACGAGGCAAGTCCCGTGAAGCGCAGATGGGGCATCGATAGCAACAGTGGGACAAGTACAGCCACTCTATAATAGTAGCGTTACGTAACACACGATATGGCGCAGACGAGTCGTCCTGTTTATGCAACGAGGGGTCTGGTCAAACAGGCAGTGAATGAAATGTCGTTATGAGATGGTGATGGTAGGGGTGGGTGTGATAGTGGTGGTGACGGTGGTAGTAGTGGTGGTGGTGGTGGTGGTGGTGATAGCGGTGGTGGTGGTTATAGTAGTAGTAGTAGTAGTAGTAGTAGTAGTAGTAGTAGTAGTAGTAGTAGTAGTAGTAGTAGTAGTGGTAGTAGTAGTAGTAGCAGTAGTAATAGTAGGAGGAGGAGGAGGAGGAGGAGGACTAGTAAAAATAGGTGTAGGAGTTGTTGTTCTTGTCGGTGTTTTTTTTTTTTTCTTATGTAGGAAGGATACTGACCAAGGGCAACAAAAATCTAATAAAAAAAATGCCCACTGAAATGCCAGTCCCAAAAAAGGGTCAAAGCAGTGGTCAAAAATTGGTGGATAAGTGTCTTGAAACCTCCCTCTTGAAGGAATTCAAGTCATAGGAAGGTGGAAATACAGAAGCAGGCAGGGAGTTCCAGAGTTTACCAGAGAAAGAGATGAATGATTGAGAATACTGGTTAACTCTTGTGTTAGAGAGGTGGACAGAATAGGGGTGAGAGAAAGAAGAAAGTCTTGTGCAGCGAGGCCGCGGAAGGAGGGGAGGCATGCAGTTAGCAAGATCAGAAGAGCAGTTGGCATGAAAATAGCGGTAGAAGACAGCTAGATATGCAACATTGCGGCGGTGAGAGAGAGGCTGAAGACAGTCAGTTAGAGGAGAGGAGTTGATGAGATGAAAAGCTTTTGATTCCACCCTGTCTAGAAGAGCAGTATGAGTGGAACCCCCCCCCCCCAGACATGTGAAGCATACTCCATACATGGACGGATAAGGCCCTTGTACAGAGTTAGCAGCTGGGAGGGTGAGAAAAACTGGCGGAGACGTCTCAGAACGCTAAAACTTCATAGAAGCTGTTTTAGCTAGAGATGAGATGTAAAGTTTCTAGTTCAGATTATAAGTAAAGGACAGACCGAGGATGTTCAGTGTAGAAGAGGGGGAGAGTTGAGTGTCATTGAAGAAGAGGGGATAGATGTCTGGAAGGGTGTGTCGAGTTGATAGATGGAGGAATTGAGTTTTTGAGGCATTGAACAATACCAAGTTTGCTCTGCCCCAATCAGAAATTTTAGAAAGATCAGAAGTCAAGCGTTCTGTGGCTTCCCTGCGTGAAATGTTTATTTCCTGAAGGGTTGGACGTCTATGAAAAGACGTGGAAAAGTGCTGGGTGGTATCATCAGCGTAGGAGTGGATAGGACAAGAAGTTTGGTTTAGAAGATCATTAATGAATAACAAGAAGAGAGTAGGTGACAGGACAGAACCCTGAGGAACATCACTGTTAATAGATTTAGGAGAAGAACAGTGACCGTCTACCACAGCAGCAATTGAACGGTCAGAAAGGAAACTTGAGATGAAGTTAAAGAGAGAAGGATAGAAGCCGTAGGAGGGTAGTTTGGAAAGCAAAGCTTTGTGCTAGACTATCAAAAGCTTTTGATATGTCCAAAGCAACAGCAAAAGTTTCACCAAAATCTCTAAAAGGGGATGACCAAGACTCAGTAAGGAAAGTCAGAAGATCACCAGTAGAGCGGCCTTGACGGGACCCATACTGGCGATCAGATAGAAGGTTGTGAAGTGATAGATGTTTAAGAATCTTCCTGTTGAGGATAGATTCAAAAACTTTAGATAGGCAGGAAATTAAAGCAGTAGGACGGTAGTTTGAGGAATTAGAACGGTCACCCTTTTAGGAACAGGCTGAATGTAGGCAAACTTCCAGCAAGAAGGAAAGGTAGATGTTGACAGACAGAGCTGAAAGAGGTTGACTAGGCAAGGTGCAAGCACGAAGGCAGAGTTTCGGAGAACAATAGGAGGGACCCCATCAGGTCCATAAGCCTTCCGAGGGTTTAGGCCAGCAAGGGCATGGAAAACATCATTGCGAAGAATTTTAATAGGTAGCATGAAGTAGTCAGAGGGTGGAGGAGAGGGAGGAACAAGCCCAGAATCGTCCAAGGTAGAGTTTTTAGCAAAGGTTTGAGCGAAGAGTTCAGCTTTAGAAATAGATGTGACAGCAGTGGTGCCATCTGGTTGAAATAAAGGAGGGAAAGAAGAAGAAGCAAAGTTATTGGAGATATTTTTGGCTAGATGCCAGAAGTCACGAGGGGAGTTAGATCTTGAAAGGTTTTGACACTTTCTGTTAATGAAGGAGTTTTTGGCTAGTTGGAGAACAGACTTGGCATGGTTCCGGGCAGAAATATAAAGTGCATGAGATTCTGGTGATGGAAGGCTTAAGTACCTTTTGTGGGCCACCTCTCTATCATGTATAGCACGTGAACAAGCTGTGTTAAACCAAGGTTTGGAAGGTTTAGGTCGAGAAAAAGAGTGAAGAATGTACGCCTCCATGACAGACACTATCACCTCTGTTATGCGCTCAGCAAACAAAGACGGGTCTCTGACACCAAAGCAGTAGTCATTCCAAGGAAAATCAGCAAAATACCTCCTCAGGTCCCCCCAACTAGCAGAGGCAAAACGCCAGAGGCAACTTCGCTTAGGGGGATCCTGAGGAGGGATTGGAGCGATAGGAAAAGATACAGATATGGGATTGTGATCGGAGGAGCCCAACGGAGAAGAAAGGATGACAGCACAAGCAGGATTAGAGGTCAGGAAAAGGTCAAGAATGTTGGGCATATCTCCAAGACGGTCAAGAATACGAGTAGGGTGTTGCACCAATTGCTCTAGGTCATGGAGGATAGCAAAGTTGTAGGCTAGTTCACCAGGATGGTCAGTGAAGGGAGAGGAAAGCCAAAGCTGGTGGTGAACATTGAAGTGTTCAAGAATGGAGATCTCTGCAAAAGGGAAGAGGGTCAGAATGTGCTCCACTTTGGAAGTTAAGTAGTCAAAGAATTTCTTGTAGTCAGAGGAGTTAGGTGAGAGGTATATAGCACAGATAAATTTAGTTTGAGAGTGGCTCTGTAGTCGTAAATCCATGGGCTCTGTGCCGAGTGTTTGAAAAGAGAATAACGCAAGGAGAGGTTGTAGGGTACGCACGCCACAGTGTCCCATATAGAGTAGAGCGCCTCTGGTGGAAACAGCTTTTGCTGTTGTTTAGTTGTTTTTGTGGTTGTTTTGTTGTTGTTGTTGTTGTTGTTGATGTTATTGTTGTTGTTGTTGTTGCTGCTGCTGCTGCTGCTGCTGCTGCTGCTGCTGCTGCTGCTGATGCTGCAGCTGCTGCTGCTGTTGTTGCTGTTGCTGCTGTTGCTGCTGTTGCTGCTGCTGTACTATAAGGAACCATTAATTTGTTGAATCAATAAGTAGTAGCAGTAGTAGTAATAGTAGTAGTAGCAGCAGTAGTAGTAGTAGTAGTAGTAGTAGTAGTAGTAGTAGTTTTGTTGTTGTTGTTGTTGTTGTTGTTGTTGTTGTTGTTGTTGTTGTTGTTGTTGCTACTGCTGCTGCTACTGCTGATACTGCTGCTGCTGCTGCTGCTGCTGCTGCTGCTGCTGCTGCTGCTGCTACTGCTGCTGTTGCTGTACTACTCGTATAAGCAACCATTAATTTGCTGAATCAACTAGTAGTAGTAGTAGTAGTAGTAGTAGTAGTAGTAGTAGTAGTAGTAGTAGTAGTAGCAGCAGCAGCAGTAGTACACGCAGTAGCAGCAGCAGCAGCGTTTTCAATGAAATTATGTAACAGCACAAGCGCCCTAACTCAACACTGTGCCCAAAACAATTAACTCTTGTTGTTGGGAATAAATGTGGCGTGTTTACGGCTGTCTCCACCAGAGGCGCTCTACTCTATATGGGACACCGTGGCGTGCGTACCCTACAACCTCTCCCTGCGTTATTCTCTTTTCAAACACTCGGCACAGAGCCCATGGATTTGCACAGGTGACGAAGGTGCGTTCCAGGTAAATACCATGACAAGGAAAGACAATTAAGAGTGAGAAATATTCATAAATGTCCTGCACTAATTTCTGTCTTCATATTTTCTAAATGCACTTGCCACACGACTGCCATTGCATCAGCTGAAGCTTACGCCACTAAGGCAAGGGAGCGCGTTATTAGTAGTCCACTGCCTGTAACGAGAGGCAGGTAATTATGGCTTTTATCGTATCAACGGGTCCCTCCAGTCTATATTTAGCCTTGACTGAATCGATTTGGTATTTAACATTGACTGAAATGTATGTGATTTTCTTCCTGTTTTCTCTCCATATGAAATGTTTACTACATCTTTCAGTGTCTGTTAATTAGATTGAAATATTGCCTTACTCTAGTCTACATTTGGCCCTCAGTGTTGCATTGTTTGATAGTATGTGACCTGTTAATAGTCATATACATACTAAACACTTATTTAGTCTTGTATTCATTCACGTTCCGTTAATTAGACTAAAATTTTGTCCTTTTTCAGTCAGAATTTGCCCTTCAGTAAGTCATTTATTCTTGTACAGCTTTTAAAAACTATAACAAAATCAATGAAGATACTAGATGGATCTAGAGAGTTCACTGGAACACAGAGAGGAAAAAATGTTACAACAAAAAAATCCTTGAAAATTAAAGTACTATTCTCATATACGAAAACGGATAGTGTTGAACAGAATCTGCCTGATATGTTCGGATTGACTTTGTCTCCCATTACCGACACAAAGCATTTTACAGAATACACCAAAAATAAACTATCTTTGTTTCACTTTTTGTTTTCCTTACATTTCATTCAAAGTAGTCCCTTAGTTAAGCTGGTACATATTTAGTACATTGTTTCATCTTCACTGCACTTATAGTTACAAGTTCATTGTAGTTTGAAGAGCCTGATACCACAACATTCTGGTTTAGGGCGTCCTGTTCGGGAAACTCAGTGGACTTGTCTCTATAGTATGGCTACACATGTCTAGTTTAGTTCATATGATAGTGGTGCCTAACATTACCTAATCAGTCAGTCAGTTCTCTGATAGTAAGGAATACAAGAGGTTCTTCAGGCAGTGTTCAGTTTGAGTATGTTAATAAAACATACAAATACCTCAGAAACTAAAATTCTTATGATTCTTCTATTTTTAGTATTTTTTATGAGAACTGCATTTTGAACGCTTATTTTTATCCAGTATTCTTTTGGCTGTTTTCCTTAATACAAAAGAAAAAAACATGAACGGCAAAAAAGGGCAAACAGAACAAGAACACATCCATTAGCATTCAGAAAACCTAAGGCCTCTGTGGAAGTTTCGGAAGCACAGCCATATTCGTACCAAGCCCCGCCGCGCCTCCGCACCCATTTTTTTTTTTCTCCCTTTTCTTTTTTTTCTTTTTTTGCTCGAACCCTATTTCCCGACCGCCCTTCACCCTTCACCTGCTTCCTTTACACAGCCCTGCCTTGCCCTGCCTTGCCTTGTCTGGCGTGGCGGGGCTTGCAGAGGCGAGAGCAGGGTGTTCCAGGAAGGTACAGATGAGGAGACGAGGGGAGGGGAGACGAGAGAAGATAGGTGTCGAGAAGACTGAAAAAGTGATGAGGTTGATATTCTGAGTAGTCTACGTTATGGAAAAGAAAACGAAAATCGGGGAAGGGATGGGGGAATAAATGGATGTGTCTTACGTTAGTGCTTGGTGCAGTGACGCTTGATATAAAAGATAACGAAGAAAAAATTAAGATAAAAAAGGGGTGTTACTTTTTGCATTGAGGTTTCAGACGCAAAAGTAACGAAAAAAAAAAAAGGAAAATGAAGAAAGATTTTTAGGTGCAGTGAAGTTTCAGATACAAAAAAAAAAAATCAAAGAAAAAAGTTTTACTTAGTTACTAAGGACATACGAGATCACACAATTAGTAGTAGTAGTAGTAGTAGTAGTAGTAGTAGTAGTAGTAGTAGTAGTAGTAGTAGTGTGTTTATATCCATATACATTACTCTTTATTCTATTAACGTAAAAACATACATCCTTCCTCATTAGTAACATTAAAAGGTATTTTTCTTCCTTCATTCCTTCCTTCCTTCTTTCTTTCCTCCCCTCCTTCCCTCCTCGCGGACTTTCATCCCATTCAGAAATTATAATAGTTTAATAGTTTAATATATATATATGATGTATATTTTTTTTATTCGTAAATAAAGTTATAAAAATAAACAGAAATACGAGTTACATTAATGGTAGCCCATCCGATGACGCGATAAAACTATTTAATCAAAAGGGATCGTAACCTTTAGCATAAATGAATAAAAACACTGACATAATGTTTACCTAATCATGGATGATTAATGTGCATGTGTAAAATAATATACAGATAATTTTTAATGTAATATTGCAGCAGCGGGATGAAACAAGACTATATGCTGTCAAACCATACCCCTGGTATCTGAATAATGTCCTAAATGGAGAGCAATGTGTTGAAAAACACGGGCCATAGCATCGATGAGCTATGGAAACAAAATGGACTTCAAGGTGAGTAGATGCAATGTCGAAATAAATTTTCTTATCTTACGCACCATATTCCCGAAATGTGTCCCCTACAGTGACTTTTTTTTTAATTCTTTTCTGAGAGACTTCCTGATTTTCAACCTTCCCCGAAATATACACAGTACACGTAATGCTCTGGACGTGACCGAAGAAGCGTGCTCTGTTTCCCAGTCACTCTCGAGTCCCCTCACACAGCTCCTTCTACATACATATGGAATAAACGTCGCACGCACATTTGCATTTCAAAATTTCCTCAACCATTGCACTCGAGCGGACTGCGTACCGCTGCGTAACAATTCCCTTTAGCTTCATTTTTTTTCTCCCTCTCCTGCACTCCTGCCCTTGCCCGCCCACTGATGCCTTTGTCCTGCACCACTGCGGCACATATCCTACTCCTCCCTCGTACCCTCATATCCTGCAGGTGGTGTACCCTATCACCTCCCAGCGCCGCGCCCTTCCACTGTCACGTAACCTCATCAAACTGTAATCTCATTCCACCCACTTACCACACCTATTCGCTCCTCTTTATTCCTCTCATAAGTCATCTTCTCCATGGCCACCATCTTCGTACTCATAACAAGCATATTTTTTTTTTTTATCATCCTTATCTTCCCTGTATTCTTTTTTTTTATTTTCATCGTTATATAATGTATGTAATGACTCTTTTGGTACGTATTACGAGTGAAGTTTTTGATTTATACCTCTTTCTTACTTGTTTTATGTCTTTTCTTCTTCTTCCTCTTCTTTCTCGAGTATCGTACCCTTCCTTCGATTCTCCTCCTCCTACGTGTCAGTCTCTCCATCAGTACTATCCGCCATTATTTTCCTCATCCTCCTTCAGGCTCCTCTGCTCTCTCATCTTCTTTTCGTATCACTATTCTTCCCCATCTTTCTCCTCTTTCTCTTCGTCCTCTTTCTTTTACACTCCACCGCTCTTTCTTCTCCCTTCCGTATCATCGCCCTACCTCCATTCATTTTACTTCTTCCTCCTCTTTGTCCTTGTGTTTCTCCTGCACTCCTCTGCTCTTTCTTCTCCCTTCTCTATTATCGTGCCCTTTTAAACTCCTTTACTCCTGCCTTGTATTATTCTCACCCTCACTTACATCCTCCTCCTCCTTCTTCTCTTTCTCCTTCTCCTCCTTCTCCTGCCCATTCTTAGGTAACAGCCACACAGTGTAACGTACCTATTGGCCTTGGGGACCTGCAAGCCACGTTGCCGAGACGAAGACTTTTGATTATGTTTAGCACAGTCGTCTTCATGGAGTATTGTTGTGGTGAGGTCCATGTGTCGCTCAGGATCCATCACCAGGGTACTGAGTGGAAAGTATGCAATAACCGTGTTTAATTTGCAATCCTTACTCATCTACTGCTGCATGACATGAGTAGGGTGGTTTGTGTTGCATTTTGTTGTTTTGATGACATGCTTGTTGGGAAAAGAACAGGTGAGTGAGATGACTGGAGGAGGAAAGTGAGGTAAGATATTTTTACTGTAATAGTGGGAGTTTAAGGGTTGTTGTTGTTGTTGTTGTTGTTGTTATTGTTGTTGTTGTTGTTGATGGTGATGAAGGGTGATGATAAGGATAATGATGATGAGACAGGGACTATAGTTACCAAGCTACAATATAACCACCATTAACATGGTACTTTTTTCCTCTTTTTTTTCCAGAAACAGTTTTATTTCCTTAATCAATAAAGCCTGTAACTGTAAAACTTTAACACTCATCCTTTCCTTTCCCTCCTTCATCATCATCATCATCATCATTATTTCCTTACGTCAGCCTGTTTCACTCATCTCAAACTGTCTACTCGTATTTAATGCCATTCAAGCAAAAGTTATCTGTATGATTTTCCGTCTGTCCTCCCGTTTCTACGATACCATTTTTGAAGTTACCATCCTCTCTGTTATCATTCTCCAATTGTCCACCTATTATTCGTCTGGGTTATGGTGTGTTCTGGTCATGTCTTCTTCTCTATCAGTTGTCAAAATGTCTTTCCGTGGTCATTCTCCTCCTCTAGGGCATTGTGTATTCTGGTCATGCCTTCTTCTCCATTAGTTGTTAAGATGTCTTTTTTTTTCTTTTTTCTTTTTTTTCTCGTTTTCTTTCTAGTACACGATGTTCGCCTTCTTATCTGCCTTGGTTAGTAACACCTCTCTTCGCACCGCCCCCTTCTTCCGGCCCCTCCCCTTCCATTCACTCACTCGTAACCTCCTCTTCTTCCTGTCGCTCCCTCTCCCTCCACCTCCCCCGCCTCTTCTTCCCGTCCCTTCCTCCCCATTCACTCATTTCGTACCCTTCCCTTCCATCTTCGCGTCCTCTCCTAATATCCCCTCCCCTTTCGTTCCCTCCCCTATCTTCCTGTTTCTCCCTCTTCCTCTTTCTGGTTTCCCTTTCCCTCATGTCTCCCCCCTTCTTTCTTTCTTTCGTTCTTTCGTTCCTCACCCTCGCTCTTTTTTCCCCTCTCTCTCTCCGTCTCCTCATTTCGCTTCCACTCCCTCTCCTCTCTCCTCTCTTCCTGCTCCTTTTTTTGTTTTACTGTGTATGGAATGAGATAATGTTTTGCAACGTGTGGTGGTTTCTGTTTTCCTGATTTTTCTTTTCTTTCATCCATATGCGGTGATATATATATATATATATATATATATATATATATATATATATATATATATATATATATATATATATATATATATATATATATATATATATATATATATATATATATATTTTTTTTTTTTTCGCGTATTGACTTTTGTTTCAAGTGTAATGTATTATTCTTGCAAGTATATGTGACAAGGATGAAATGTTGTCTAAATGTATGTATGGTACTGATGTCTTTGAAGGTCTCTCTCTCTCTCTCTCTCTCTCTCTCTCTCTCTCTCTCTCTCTCTCTCTCTCTCTCTCTCTCTCTCTCTCTCTCTCTCTCTCTCTCTCTCTCTTGCGTGTCTGACTGCAACCTCTCCTCTGCTGGAAGTTTAGAGAAAGTGTGCAGAAAAAAAAAGATGAACTCTGGGTAGCGAGGGGGAAAAAATACAGCAAGGCTAGCACAGGAAATCATGCGGAGAAAAGTGCTACACAGGTTTTTGTGACGATGGTGAAGACAGCAACGATGGCGACGACAAAAAAACGACAGCGACCACGACGACAATAAGGACGACAACAAAAACAACGACAGACCTAAAAAAAAACGACAAATGAAAGCAATGATCGCTGCAATAGTGATGAGGACGATATTAACAATGAAAACAACAACAACGACAATAACAAAAACAGCAACAGAAGCGTTAAAAAATACAACGACAAAGACTACAACCGCTGCAAAGGCGACAAACAACGCAACAACAAAAGCAACGAGAAATACAACAGGAGGATCACAATCAAAAGCTCACTACGATGAAAAGTTATACAATAGAAAAAGGCAAACAGAAACAGCAAGTTAATTACGCAACACAAACCAGTAGGGAACGAAGGAGGGGAGGATAGTGCTAGACAGACAGAGAGAGAGAGAGAGAGAGAGAGAGAGAGAGAGAGAGAGAGAGAGAGAGAGAGAGAGAGGCACACAGACAAACAGACAGGAACGAGCACATCGACAGCAACAGACAGTAGCAGCTTTCTAAATTTCTGGAGGTAAGTGGCGCGGTGAAACAACAAAAAGATCGTCAAAGGTTCAGACATGATTTTTAAGACCAAGGTTTAAGAAATACCACTCGCTGACTCATATTGATGATGCTGATACTGCTGACGATGATAATAATGATGACTGTGATGGTAATGGCGGCAGCTCTTAGTCTATTATCCTCAGATTCCTCTACTACACTAGAACACAGCCCCCCCTGCTTCTCTTCCCCTCGCGAGCACCTGCTGGCCGTGACGCGTGGCTTCTGGCTGGCTGGGGCTGTTCTGTGGCGGGCTGGTGGGTGTCACTGACCCTAACACGGCCGTGAATCACCACCACTACTACTACACTCAGCCCCACCCACCCGCACCTCCCGGTTCACGTCTCCACGCCAGGAATGCCTCACCGTGTATCTCTTAGCCTCTCCTCACAGCTTCCTCGACTCATCCTCGGTATTCTCTGGTGGTTGTCACGGCCTGATACGTGGGTGTTATCGCTGTTATCTTGGGGTGGATGTTTGTTTTGATGGTGATCTGTACGTGACTACTGTAGTATGTGAGCTTCTATTCGAGTTATTCCCAACGAACTCAGCTACATGTATTTCTTGTTCATGTTTCGCTATTGTTATTCTGACGTGTGTGTGTGTGTGTGTGTGTGTGTGTGTGTGTGTGTGCTTGCCTAGTTGTGGTATCCATATATCCAGAATCTAGACTATGTTGTCTTGTCTTCATTATCTACTTTTATCTAAATTAGTTTTTAGTCGTGTGTGTGTGTGTGTGTGTGTGTGTGTGTGTGTGTGTGTGTGTGTGGTGGTAGTGGTGTTGTTGTCATGGGGCCTTGAGGGCGACGAGGGCGAGGGCGCAGCACGGGACTGGCTGTCAGCGGCGGGGACGGAAGTGTTGTGCTCGGGGACAGGCAGCACACATGGACGCTTACCGCTGTTGCCAGGTCGCTCCCCTCCGCCAGACGTTCCGTGTAGCGGGGTTGGGTCGTCCCGGCGTCACGTGGTCCGGCAGCGTAAATATTACCGGTTCGTACCCTGCCCTTCCCTTCCTCCCTCCTCCTCCTCCTTGCGTCTGGGGAACTAGGAGGAGGAGGAGGAGGAGGAGGACGTCGCGTGTTTGGGTTTGGCGTAGGGAAGGTTGGAGTGAGCGCCGCCAGGGATCACTTGTAGTATCCGCTGAGTACTCTTCGACACCCCGCGTTAGATTCCCAGGAGGATTTGAATGATTTGTTAATGTGACTGAATCCCAAAGGACAGGGTGGTGTGAGAATTGCATATGTTGTATTGACAGCTTCACATGGCTGTGTGGGAAACGCGTATGTATTGTATTCATCGTTTATCCCCGTACGTACGTCATCGTAGCAAAAAACATTCACAATCTACCCTAACCTGAAGGTGCAAAAGTCACGCGGCACAATGGTGTTTGACCTCGAGTTTGCCCTCTACACTGTCCTTATACACACACGTTTCCTCTCCCCCATCCTATCCTCCCACTCACATGTGTTTCCTCCCCGCACGTTCCCCACGCACATGTGTATATTGCAGGCGATGTGTGCGTGGGGTTTGGTGAGCCTCGCTGCGCCCCGCAAGTGCATGCATGGCAGGCAGTGCGTGGCGAGGAGAGGGAGGCGGTGGTCGGGACGTGGAGGGACTGCGGGGGCGCTCTTACCGCATGAACTCCAATGCGGGTTCATTCTGAGGCGGGAGTGCGCGAGTCCGTCTAGGGTACACTCCCCTCCTGAGCCGCGCACGCATGTACCGGGAGAGGGCGGGACTGACGCACGCAGAACACCCTTCCTTCATCCCATGGAGGGGGAGAAGGGAGAGGAGGAGGAGGAGGGAGGAAAACAATATTTTCTATCAATCATGAGGGTTGTGGGAAACTGAGGTTGTAGAATTTAATTTACTTCTTTTGTCCTTTGCGTATTTTCTATTCCATTTCTTGTCCTGAAAGTAAGGTACCCGCTAGCCATGGATGGAAAGGATGGAAGGAGCTGGATGGAACAAGCACAAGGAACCTTATACCTCAAGGTCAAATTACCGCACTAGATATAGTGAGCCCCCGGAGCTTGGCCGACGTGGGTGACGTGAGTTTACCCCCTGAGAGTCCTGCTGGGTTGCTGGGGAGCTCGGCTGTGTATTGGCGAGGGGAGAGGAGCCGCGGGTGCTGCTGCTGCCCGGATACCTTCGTTCGCCATAAAGTATTCATGTACAGAGGGGGACTAGACTGAAAATCTCCCCCACACTTTGGCAGCCGAGTTGATTCACCCCAGAGCCGGCCGGGCGTTACCTCGTCAAGGTCAACGTCTCGTCGACGGATGAACCCGCCACGCCAACACGCTCGCTCACTCACTCCCCGCCACGTTGCCTGCCACGCCTCCCTCGCTCGCCGCTCGCCCAAAGCACCCATACCCTCATGGTCGTCCTAATACCTTGTAAACAAGGCACGTCTGCTAGGATAACACACGATAACAGTAAATGAAGATGACAAAAATAATGTAATATGTGGGAGTCCGCACCAGACGTGGCGGGAACATCTGTCATTGGCTGGTGGTGGAGAGAAGCGCTCTCATTGGCTGGGTTTTGCCGCCGTGAGACTCCATTGGCCAGCGTGTATAGTGAGGACATTATCCGCCGGACAAAAGGTTACCATCCTGCGAAAATGAGTCACTACCACGATGCCAAGTAGTAGTTTCGGACGAGGAAGAGGTGGAGAAGGTTTGCGTCGCCCCCTCCTCCCTCCGCCCCTTCCTCGTGCTTCCAGCGATGGGACGGACGGCCGCCCACAGCAACAGCTGCCAGGTGGGGGAAAGATAATAAATAAATAAAAGCCAAAGGGATTACGGCTGAAGTTTCCCCAGATGCTTTGCTCGCTCGCTGCTCTTCCTGCTTTTGTTGCTAAGAAGTAAAAAGAAGAGATGAAAAAAAAGGGGAGGGGAGAAGTCGGAGTCCTGTTTGATGTTTTCTTACGAAGGGCTGCAGCTTTTTTGCTTTATTGTACTTACTCTACGTCAAGGCAGATGCACTGGGTTCACGGCCGGGGTCTTCGTTTGTGTTGTTCTTGTTGCGTCTGTCTTAAACATTCCTCAGTGAGTGGTGTCTGCACTCTTGGCAGGCTCACTGAACATCGATCACGGTGCGTCAATACCTGAAGCAAGCACCAGCACAGGAAATCAAACAAGGGGGAGGGGCAAGGGTCTGAACCTTGACCGCGTGCATGAATGACCATGACTCGGCGAACCTTACGTCTGGATGCGATTCGAAGTCCAATCAATTAAGTGTTCGATTCTCTTGCTCCGTCTCGCTCTTGCAGGGAAACAAAGCGGTAATCTGACACTGGAGAACAAAAGACAACTCGACACGTTTCCTCTTACACATCTCCCCCGGTCAACAACCTGATTCCTATTCACTTAATCCTGTTATTACAACTTCCTTTCTTCTTCATATTTTTTTTCTACATCCTTTTCCTATATAGGAGTGTGTCTTCCGTCCGTCCTTGTTCTTCTGGCTCCTTTTAATATTTTTTTTTTCTCAATTACGTTTTTTTTTTTTTTTTGACAGGGCAAAAGAGAACTTGGGGAGAAGCCTTCGTCTTTACTATCCTAGATCTCTCACTTAGTTGTTCATCACAACCAGCCTCGTCACGACTGGCAGATCTACTGGGATTGGTTGTGTGTGTTCCTTCGCCACTTTATCACAGTCTTCCTCGAGGCAGCACGACCATCACTCACCGAACATCGAGAAGCATGACAAATGGACAGCAAATCGTTTCCGTCTTGCGCTAAAAGGATGTGTCCCCATAATTTTTTTTTTTTTTTTTACTTTGTTCACGATAAGACATTCTTCTACGTTAGCACCTTGACACACCCCTTCTCTCTTTCTTTCTTTCTGGTCGTTCCTTCATATAATACCTTCCCCTCCTTCCTTCCCTTCTCCTTCATCCGTCCCTCTTTGCAACCTCCCGCGCACATCACGTCCTGTTCCTCCCTTCTGTCTCTCTCAACAACAAAGGAAAAAAAAAAAAACGCTGCTATATTTAGACTGCTTCCTCCCCCGAGCGTCTGGTGCACTCGTCCTCACGTCCCACCCCTCCTTGGCCCCCACCTTCCCTCCCGCTCCCTCCCGGGTCCCTCCCTGCAGGTACACATACTATACTCTCACTCTTACCTTCAAAATTGCAGCGCAGAAATTTAAACCAATTCCGTTCCCCCGTAAACCAGCTTATTTGATGCACGAAGCTTTACCTGTACAGTTAGCATGCCTCCCGCCATCGAGTCGCCATTACACTAAACCACCCTGCCACGCCCTACTGAAGGCGAGCTGCTGCTAGATGGGCGTGGCACGGCTCCTACCTACCGCTGCAAGGTCAGTGTCGTGCACCAAGGGTACTGTTAAAACAAAAAGTTGTGAGATACGGCGGCGTTTATGGGGTGCCTTGTAGTTTGAGGATCTTAAGGGAACGAACTAATCCGGGTGTGACTGCCTAATGGTGTGGGTGGGTGTGGGTGCGTGGTTGGGAAGGGATGGTAAGGTGGCTGGGTGTGGACTTATCCTGGCAAGGAGATGGGCTGGAGGGGAGGGGATGGGCGAGGAGGGAATAGGGAGAGAGACCAAGGGCAAGGAGAGAGAGAGAGAGAGAGAGAGAGAGAGAGAGAGAGAGAGAGAGAGAGAGAGAGAGAGAGAGAGAGAGAGAGAGAGAGAGAGAGAGAGAGAGAGAGAGAGAGAAACTTTAGATACACAGTTTTTGTCCACACCCTCCCCCCTCCCCCCAAAAAAAAAGACGATTAAGCGACTGTTTTCATCATTTCCTTCCTTTCCCATCCCTTATCCTTCGACGCCTATCACCCACAACTCTGCCTTCCCCTCTGAAGTTTCGAGGTGACGGAGGGGAAGGAGAGGCGAGGAAGGACAGTCGGCACCAGGATGTACAGAATTAGGTTACCGATGGACAGCAGGAGCGAAGGATACGGTGGCGAGGTTAGAGTTATCAACTTGATGGCGATGTGTTACGTAAATAGGGGTTGAGTGCGCCGTAACCAGAGAGAGAAAGAGGGGTGAGGGGGAAGTACTGTTGTTTATGTCACTGTTTCTCAGACCATAGAGTTCACGTATTCCTTCCTTTCATCATCCGTTTTCTTTTCTCATTCCATTTCCTTGCTTCCTTCCTCTGCGCCTCTGAGTTCTCTGGTGCGAAAAAAAAAGCGATACTCAGTTTCCTTTTCTTGTGTCCTCTTTTTCCCTTGTTGCTTCCTTCGTACAAAAACAACAATATAATCTC